>NC_056540.1:32647500-32810000 GCF_910596095.1 Thunnus maccoyii
AAATGTCAGGAACCGCTTCTTTATTGAGTCAACATGTTTATTTTTTAGAATTTAGTGTCATTTTCTTGATAGTGGTACAAAGATTTACCATGAACACAAACACTACTGTAGTTTATTTTGACTTAGTGCCACATAGAGAGCCGAACACATAAGGCTCACTTTATATATTTGATGAAAAATGACATTAAGGGTAAAAAAATGTAAAATACAAGTAAATTATTAAAGAAAAAACCTGCCGTATACAATCTGCATCTTCAAAACCAAATAAATACTCAAACAGGAAGTCCATCTGCCCAAACCAAACAGATGAAAAATGACATTAAGGGTAAAAGAAAGGGTAGTTTTATGGTTATGGACAAAACCAAGTTACAGTGACTTTAAGTACCTGCACTGCTGCACTTGTAGATTGTTTAATGGGGGTTGTAGTTTTTTTCTGTGTGCACAATTAAAAGCTGTTTAAGTTTGTTAAAATATCAAAGGTTTGAATTTCTGCTGTAGTGGAGCCGAGCGGTCTGAGAATATGGAAAGTAAACTCCAGGAACATCCTTCATTTTTTTTTTTTACAATAAGAACGATAAAAGAAACATTAAATGAGACGTTGTGTTGAGTTACAGAAGCTGGTGGAACAGCGGCTCAGCTTTAAATCTAAAATATCAGTTCATTATAAGCAACTAAGGTTTCGTATAAGATCAAGAGCTCAGCAGGGAACAAAGCCAAACTAACCTCCTCAAACACCCAATCAAATCTCTTCATTCAGTCCACGTTGGAGGAGTCCGGCGAGCAGCAGCTGCATCACATATCAGACTGACGACACGGCCGCACCTGTCCGCCATCAGGAAGCTGATTTACAAAGAAAAAGCAGGTTAAAACAAAGTTCCAGCAAATAAAACACTACAATAGAGCTCCGACTAATGATTATTTTAATTATTGATTAATCTGTCAGTTATCTTTTCATTGAATTTATCATTTGGTCTATAAAATGTCAAAATATTACACAAAGAACATGTTTATAGTGTATGAAACATGATAGAGGACATGAAAATATTGATATTTTTAAACAAACACTAAAACCCCATCAGTTTAGCATGACTTTTATGTGATGTCTTATCATTTTTAATTTATTTTATTAACATTTTAGTGTTTTATTTCAATCTATTTATATTGTTTAGTGTTTTATAATTTTATTTTGACTTGACTCATATTTTCTTTTCTTTTAACTGTTCGCTTACCATTTATTCATCTTTTTATTGTTGTCTTATTCATTTAACTATTTTAAAAATATGTTTTTCTAATCTATTATTCTATTTTATTGTTTATTTATTTATTTTATTTACAAGTCACCTTGTTTTAATTCTGGTATTTTACTCTTATCATGAGTCATTCATTAGTCTCTAAATGCATATTTACCATCATTTGACTTGTATGAAAGGTGCCATATACATAAAGTTTGACTGAGTGATGAATATATGTATATAGATGTGTAGTTTTTTGTCTCTTTTCTCCTTTAAACATTTGCAATAGCTGTGATTCAGATATTAAAGGCACTAAAGGAACTTTGTGTCTCAAAATAATTACCTGAGTTAGATTTCTGTTTGACAAGTTAACTTTGTAGTTTAACAAGAACTCCGAGCTCAAGCATGAACTCTAAAAAATGAATCAGATTATTGACAGCGGCTCTTTCTCGGTGTAGAGATAAAGCAACTAAAAAGTGCTTTGAAAAACACTTTACTTGCTATTTGTGAAGATTTCAGTTGTGTTTCAGATTTGCGGTTTGATTGGCGTCTATGTTCGTACTTTCCTGCTATCAGGACTAATTGCTTCAGTGAGTTATTGTGCAGTAATTGCCAGAACGTTTCACTGTGAACTTTACTAAGCAGTGAGTGCTTTTATAGTGCTGCTGGTGTATACATCATGGAACTGGGGCACAGCATTTAAATAGTGAGTTAAAATGGAGATTTTTGGCAGTGAAGGATTTGTTTTTCACTCAACTCCCATTTTGGAAGGACGTTTGTTTTTTTTTTTGTGATTGATGAAACATCAAGGGGGATAAATCCGTCACCGTTATCATTACCAACACATCGGCTCCACTAAGAACACAACACGGTGCAACCTGCCAAGGAGAAATGCTAATTATACTAATTACAAAACATAGATGTTATCCTCCATGTGATGTGAACCACAAATGGACGTGGATGGAGGTGCCATTTTGGCATCAATAATTGCATGTTACCATTTTGCTGTGGATGAGTGCATTAGACGGGGAACTCTTTGAAGCTTCCTGGCTGTTTTGCGGCGCCGAGGTCTCTTCTATAAAACCCATTAGCTTCTGTGTGATGGTGGACCGAGAGCGCCCGCTAAAATCAGCCGCCGCTTTCTCGCGTTGACCCTGAACGCAGCCTGAGAGCGTTGAGGGCCTCAGATGAGGGTTGCTGCTGAGCTCAGTAATTACATGACAACCTTTAAATAACTGCAGCCTATAGCTGCCATTTGATAATGTGTCTGTGCTGGTTTGTCAGGGAGAATATGGCCACGAGTGTGTGTGTGTGGCTGGAACACAGCAGTGCAGCAATTCATCACAGCGGTTTGGCAGGAAAAAATACACCATTAAGGCTGGAGAGTGGTGTAGCTACTTTATATCTCTGCTGTTAGGTGGGAACTATTTCTCTACAAATTTGGTGATTTTCATATTTTGCAATCAGCTCGGGGATCACATGGTTCACTGGAAAAATATCACTCTCATGAGGCAATTTTTTCTGGAATTGGGTCTTTTTTTTTTAAGGGGTGTTTATAATTGATTCAATTAGAATTGTGCTTCTATGGGTCAGTCCCCAAAAATGTTGTTTCTTACACTTCCCATGATGAAAATCGTGGATTCTTTCATTAGGTTTTGTAAATGTCTTTCGAACTCCACACCTCCGGTTTGTAAAGCAGAGTTCTCATTATGATGTTTGCGGTCTCAAAGCCACAGTCTGTATATAAAGATGGACGTAGCGAGACGTGAGGTCACCCGTTGGTTTCATTGAAGCAGCAGAGTAGCAGTTTATAGTTGGCGCCATCTTTTCTGTTTGGAGCCAGAAGCTTCCAAATAAGGAGTGTGAGTCTTTCACACTCTGGAAACACTTGGGCTAACATTAGCTAAATTGTGCTAACAGGACAGGCATTATAATCAAGTTACATTAAACTTATAGAAACATTGCAACGATAGTCTGACTCAGTGTGAGCTGAGGAGAACAGCAGGTGAACCAACTGTCAATCAACGCCCACACGGCAGACATCAAAGCTACTATAAGTCTTCAAAACTTATTAACGGAGCAATAATTTCCAAAATGACCACCAGCACACTTATTAGAGGGCCTGAATTTAGAGAACGAGACCATAATGACTCATTGAAAATGATAATTGACTTAGTATTTCTAGAGAGAAGTTGAGGTTTTTTGAATGGGAGTCAGCTGGAGCAATTAGCGGCCGTCGGTGGCACTTTAAGGTACTTCAGCCTCAAGTGGTGGTTACTGCCAAACCCAACAGCTGACCCCGATGACATCACGGTGACAGATTTTCATATTTATTTTCATAAGCTCTTCCAGAAACACAGAGGACATTATACAACTGTTGCAGCAGTAATACTCCTTGTGATTAACTATATTTTGTCTGTAATTGAGGTTGAGAAGAAGCTTAAAGATCCCCTCCAATGAAAATCAAGTTTTTAACCTCGTTAACATGTCCGTGTGTTGTTTTTCATTTGCTACAAGACATATCAGGAGTGAGATAAGCGGTCATGGCTGAACATTTCCACTTTGAAAGACAGAAACCTGGAGAACGTCGTTATCATCACGTAACCAGCTTCCTCTGTGCTCCGTGTAAAACATCAAATCTGATCAAAACCAGGAGCAGACTGATCACCGGGACGCCGACCTGAGTGTCATGGCTGCAGGGTCAAACAGGAACCGTGACCTCGCCCCTGAAGAGACCTCCATCTCTCTGCAGGATTGAGCCTGTTGAGTCTGTGATTGGTGGTCAGACAACGACAACACACACACACCCGTTGTCATCCTCACAGCTGATCAATGCAGCAATTCCACGCCGTGCGACCTCAGCGAGGGCCGCCGTGTGAGGGCATAAGTCAGTCAGTCTGTCTGCGTTGATACGGCGGTCTCTTTTCACCTCGACGCCATTGCTTCCGCTGCCCGCCGCCGCTGCTCTCCTCCAGCTCTGACACGGTCTGATTGGTGTGTCATTGAGCTCCGAGCTTTATTCGACTGTCCATCAAAGCTGAAAGCTGAAGGGTCCCCCGTCTCTCTGGTTAAACCCGGCCCCCCAGGGGCCGCGAGCACAAGGTCACCAGGCGAGTGGTGCGCCAGCGACCTTGGTGGGATGGGGTATAATATGAATACAATCATGCTGAGTGGCGAAATAATGGCGCCGTAAATTCAATAAACAACCCGGCGGACCTGACATCACCTTCCTTTCATGATATCTTTTTCTGACAGGACAAAGTAATACAGCGCTCCCCTGAGAGTCCCTGAAAACAGTCAATTTCTCCGTACTAAATGTCAAGGCAGCCATGCGTAGAAATATGAAAATGGAAGACCACGGGAGGAGGCACTTAACGGAGAGGAGAGGACAGCAGCACCTGCTATCAGCGGAATCTCATTCTCCTCCTGTCTGAGCATCTGAACACTGGAGGGGGAAAAAAAAAAAAAGAAAGAAAAAGAAAGAAAAAGTTAGCCAGATGCAGAGCGGAGGATGAGCTGAAGCACTGATGCGCATCGTCAGAAATGAGACAGAAAAAGAAAAAAGTGAATAATTCTTGACTCAAGCTGCAAATCCAGGGAGATAATTTGTTAATGTTTCTGTCACCTTGGAGATATCTCTGAATAAACATCTGCATCTGCTCATTACTGTCACCTGCAGGACTTCTAGAGTTTGTTTTCAGCACCTTTTGCCTAAACTGCCCCGTAACGTACTGAAGGTCAGTGTAGAGGCTCTGCTTACTTTTGTTCTCTCTTTAATTAGTGCAATGTGACATAAAACAAAGTGGCACAAATTGAGCATAAACAACTCAGAGACGGCAGAGTCATCAGATCAGTATAAATGTAGAGTTATGCACGTTGTAGGGAGGACCTGTATGTGTATGTGTGAGCACGGCCATGTGAATATACGGATATATGTGGCGAAGAGATCAGAAAAAGATGGGAAAGTAAAGTTGGAAAGGGAAGAATGATATAAGAAAAGAAGCAAAAGGAGAAATAGAGAAAAGAAAAAAAGACGTAATTATACACACATGCATAAACACACAATTTATAGAGTATTTTCTTACTTTTTATCTGCTACGTTTCAAAGGGAAATACTATAAATAAGGACATTATTGGTTCAAAATGTTTTTTTTTTCTTTTTAGAAATGCCTGTTCCAGCTCAATCAGTGTGTTAACATGCACTCAGTAATCCACGTTTACATTCAGCAGATCAGTAATTAGATTTCTCCCCAAACCTCGACTTTATTTTGAAAATATTTCTGACATTGTTTTTTTTTTTGTGTGTGTGTTGAAGCAGACAAGCAGGCAGAAAGACTGTGTGCAGCTTTTCCTCACAGCACAAAAATGTATGAATTTAACAAATAGTCACAGATTCACGGTTGGAAACCGACTTATTTAGACTTCTACAGACTACATTGTGTCAGTTTCAGTTTCAGTCAGATGAAATTATTTTGAAGTCCCCCTCCACTCAAAAATATGTTTTTTTCTTGTTGCCTTCACAGCTGGATGTTTGAGCTTCACTGTGCAGAGTTTGACACCAGAGGGTTGTTTTCACTTATTGAAGGGGGAAAGTTTCTCACCAATAATCAGATTTTAAGGCCGGACGAGCAGGATTTGTGTCCAGCAGGAAAACTTCTGATATGAAATATATTTGCATATTTATAGATGATGGAATTGTGGAATAAGGAAGGAGGAGCAGATGCTTTTTATACATCTTCTTTTTGTCATGCACACGTTACACATTTATATGACAAACCTGCATCCTTTAAGAGAAATCCACCCGTCCCGAGTATGGTAACCAGATTTCTTGTTTACATGACAGTTGTGAAATTAGCTTCCTGGAGAACGCTGTAACTGTAACCCGGTTACTTTGGTGCATGTAAACACACTGGATGATACACATAAACTCTTCAGATAATATAAAAAAGACATGAAAATGTATCATCATCTATAATACTTCAATCTCATATCTGCACACTGAAATTCTGCTGCTGTTAAATGCATTAAAAATACAATGTTCTCCATTATAAACACAGTCTGGTGGTGTTCCTCTGCTTCCTGACTGGACTGCAGTGTTCAGTTCTTTGTTTTTTGTTTTTGCTGAGCATGTCCTCCTGCAGGTGAACAGGGTCTCCGGCTCAGTCATAAACCTCTCAGCAGCTGCTCACAGAGTCATTCTGCTTTTGATGGACGTCGCCTCTGATGATGAAGGTAAAGCTGCTGCGACGCCCTTAAAGGACACTTCCTCTATGATTGCATTTACATTTAAAGGGTCACTTCACCCAATTCACTAAACATCTATTTAACAACTTCACCTCCAGTGCTTTCTATTCATGCAGGTAGTTTGGATTTTATGTGATGAGGTTGTTTGTCTGCCACTTCTGACGCTACAACGGAGGATTTCACTGAAGCGGTAAAAACATGACATTTGAAAAAGTGACGTGTCTTTCCCAAAACAATGTCCCAGTTACTGTGGGGAAAATCAATAGACCGCACTGTGGATGGTTTTCACAGTGTTGTATTTTCAAAATAAAGTGTTCATGTTTCATATGTTTGTAAATTGAATAACTTTGGATTTCTGGACTATTTTAAGACCTTACTTCAACTCCGGGACGATGCTTTGACTATTGAGGAGAGACCACAGGACATAAAACAGCTTCCTTTTGTCTTTTCTATAGATATCTTTTTAAATAAACTCAACAAAGATTACTGATACATTTTCATCAGTACATGGAATTATGAGAAATACCTGCACAGCAGCCACCTGAGACTAAACTTAGCAATCATAGCCTACATGTTAAGTCCCATGTTTTACCTGCAAGGCTCCACATTTTAGTATCATTATCTTTGATGTGCAAACTTTAGATGAACTCAGAGTTGACACTGAGGGAAAAAGAAAAGGTTTTTAGTCAGGTTTTTTTTCTTATCTATTTTTTGTTCTTATAAATACTCAACATTATTACCTGTCTGGCACAACACACACACACACATACTGTCCTATGCCACTGAATAAGCTATACAGTACACAGGGGTCCACTCTCATCTGTCTGGATATTGTGTCCAATATCTGTATCTACAACACAGTGACAGCTGCTGTAATTAATAACCTCAGCGTACAGGGACTAATACATTCACCCACATTGTGTTTTTATGAAGACTCTACATCTATATTTCCACTATGTTTTTGGTTTTGGTGCTGCGTTGCACATCTGAGCTGTTTAATCCTGCTGGAAAATGTTTATACTATTTATACTGTTTAGACTGTTGCTTTATTGCTACGTTACTGTATAAGTTCCTGTTGCTGCACAACATCTTGTTGTTGTACTATGTACTGCTGCCGGTCACTGTTCAAACTGTTTGTCACTTTATTACTATTTCATCTTGTTTGTTGTTCTATTTTTACCTTATTTATTGTTATTTATAGCATTGATATGGAAGTCGCAAACTTAATCTCGTTCTATTCTATTCTAGTAATTGAATGTTTATAAGTATGTATAACTACAAACAGTAGTTTTTACAATTATGAGAAGTATAATATTCATGTTACAACTCTTCCACAGAGCAGCTGCAGCACACTGAACTTCTGAGTCGTTGCCTCCTAAACTTTTAGGATTCAATCCTAATTTACACACAGTCAAACAAAAGTTTACGTCCTGGTTGTATTTCAGTAATAAAATCCTGACAGACTGCAGGTCTCCTGGACAGCAGTAGAGGACGTGGTGCCAGCGTCCAGCTCACAAGCACTTCAGAAAAAAAACCCCACATTAATAAGAGTTCATTATCAAAATATTATGCAAGAAATTTAAATTTCCCTGAATGAGATGGTCGGTAAGGATTTTAGGAACTGAACTCTTTTAAACGTCCTGTGAATAAATAATAAAAATACAAGTCATAATTAGTAATCATTAAAAAGGTGATGGAACAAACTTCATCAGAGCTTTGTGAAAACTAAATCAGGTGAAAAAAACCTGAAACACACTGATTGATATTTTTAGGTTTGTTTTCCGGGTTAAAGTCGACTCACAGTGACGGAGAGCAGGAGTTTAATGCGATACATGAGCAGGAACTTTGGATGCGGAGCTGACCTCGTAAACCCTCGGCGAGCTCAGCTGGCGTCTCACTGTATGTTTCGGTATGCCTGCTGTATGTTTGGATGTATCTGTGACTCTTGCTATCTCGTCGTCTTATTAATCCTAATGCTTTCCCCTGTAGAGCTGCAGGCCGGCTCTCTCTGCAGCCCCCTCTGCCCTCCCTCCCTCCCTCCCTCCCTGCCTGCCTCCCCCCTGGGGACGCCTCCTCTGCTGCATCCAGACTTGTCAGAGCAGATTCTCGTCAAATTACCAATGTCCTGCATCGGGGTAATTGCTTGCCAAACCCACTCCACTGATGCAAATTTAAGGGGTCGCCTCTGATGGAGATAATGCCAAATTGGTTTTGAGATTTTGAGATGTCTACTCAGCATGGATAGATAGATATGTGGGACCTTAAATGAAAAAAAAACAAAAAAAAAAAAAAGAAAAGAAATGAAATAAGGTTCTGCGCTTAGAATGCTGATTTGGCATTACTCAACATCAGAGAAGACGGATAGATTTCTCCTCCCCGCAGCTTGCTCCTCACAGAACAAATAATTGTAAAGCATATCTGGAAGGCACATAGAGCTACATAACAGACTCATACACCGCAGTCATAACACCTCCTCTCTTGTCCCGTAATGTTCAATTGCCTCAGCTAAGTAGCCATTAATCACGGCCAGGCTAATGGCCGGAGTCCAGCTCGGCCGTCGTGTGACCTGACTGTTAATGAAGCAGAAAAAACAGCTCAAACCGGCATCTCAGTCTCCATGGCCGGCTGGGCCAGCGCTGCAGGCCTCTCTGATGCTGATGTCACCTGATGGGACAGGCTTGCCGAAGCCGTGTGAGACCCTCGATTGGCTCACCCGGGGGGGAAGATATCAGAGTCCGCAGCTCATTTCATGAGGATTAAACTCTGGAGGCTTTAAGGAGTTAAGCTGAGAGAGTCCTCTGGGGAAGAACCCTTGTGTGTCTCTGGTGGTGGTGGAGGGGGTTTTAATTTCAGAGTGGCTAAGTTGGTGGTAGTGGTGGATCTGGTAATGAAGAGGGGGGGGGGGAGGAGGTGTTCATGGGTAAATTGGCAATGACAATTAAAGAGTGGTAATTAAGGGGTTAGGAGGAGGAGAGCTGCCTCCAGGGAAGAGGAAGAGCAGCGGGCCCAAGGGTGAAAGCAGGACGGACCATCAGAGCAACAACATAACATCATCAGGTCTCAGCGACATCGGCGAGGCTGAACACAACAACCTGTACAGACGGCAGAGTGTACTGTTCTCATCTTTATTTAAAGGTTTAAAGGACCAAACTAATCCAGAGAGAGAGATGCTGTATCAGGCATTCATGGTCTTGTATGTGTATGTGAGGTTTTATTAAAGGACAAGTTCAAAATTCTTCAGGTCCAAATGGACACTGAAGCAGGTTTTTCTTGCTGTAATCGTTCCTCCTGTTCATACTGACCTCCAGACACATTTTCAAAGTAAGAGCCTGATTCCACCGGGTGCGTTTGTGTTACGTTCCAGCTGCTCCGCTCCGCTAAACAAACGCACCCGGTCTATTCTTGACAGGAGCTGCATCAAGCTGCACAGAACAGATTAAGCCAGACAGGAAGTCAGACACAGGAACGGCATAGAGCATCAAGTCAATTTTCAAAATAAAACACCCCGTGCAGACTCCTGATCGTATATCGCATCACTACATCAACATTACAGGCCAGAAGTCAACTGGTCAGAGGATATTTGTCACTGTGGATGACGAGATTTTCATCTTGGAAGTGGAAAATCACAAGATTTTATGACACCACTGCTGCCATGATGGCCCCGCTCCCTGGCTTCCCCTACAGATAGAGGGGTGGCTCTCTTCTCTCTGGCTCTGCCGGAGCAAAACGCTCCGCTTCTGAAACGCTCCCCGTGGGGTGTGATGTCCGTGTGGAGGACGGAACGAAACTGTGTTACAGCAGGAACGTGACACAGATGTGTTGGTTTGAATCAAAGCATAAGAGATGGTGGACAACATCCAAAGCCCTCATTAAGAGCAAAAAATTATCATTTCAAAGTTTAAGCTTATATAGGCTGAAGCCTCATATAAGCTTCAGTTAGTCAAATAAAGTGGATATCTGCCACATTTGCAGTCTTTTTAGTAAAAATAATCCCTCTTTTCGTCTCAAAAGTGTTTTCCTGTTCAGCTGCAAGTGAAAGGATCGTTACAAAAAGAGGGAACTCAGCACTAAAACAGACTAACTGAAAGATTCTGACTTGATTTGGACGCTGAAGTCTCATCAGCTTCAAGTAAAATTTTGTACAGAAGGAGGGATACTGTTTGTCCTCCATCACTGCCATTGTAAGGTCATTATGAAGGGATCTTCCAATGGTCAGTGTGAACAGGAGGAATGATTACAGCAAGAAAAACATGTTTCAGTGTTCATTTGGACGTTTGATTTAGGACAGACGTGAACAATTGTGAACCTAATCCTTTTACAAGTCATTAAGGCCAATTAAAGTTCATTACAGAGTTCTAATGGCCTTTAATTGACACAGTGACCACTGTCAACACAAATGGGAACTATTGTGATGAATGCTAAAACATGGTGTAATAGTCACACAAAAGTACAAAAATTATCCATCTCAGGTTCGCTAACATGAGCCGCTGTAAGTTACTGTCTCACACAAGAACAAGTAAAACTGTTGCAGCTAAAAGCCCTGAGTGTATTGAATTAAGTAAGGAAGCATTTTATTGCCTTTGAATCAAATTTTCATTCATAAAGAATGGATGTGTTAGATGTGTTAAAAGTTACATTGTCTTGCTTTTAATGCTAATATGCTAACATAGAACCATGCTAACAGTGCCTCCCATGCCTACATTCAGATATCGCCATGCTAAATGTATGCTAACATGTTACACATTAGCTGGTTGAAATGTACACATTACTTAAACTAGGCTATATAGTATAGTATATAGTATATATAGTGTATAGGTTACAGCCAGTTCTGACCATTAAGCATACTGGGACATATCCCAGTGGGCTGGTGGACCATCAGAACATATCTGTTTTTACCGGCCCTCTCTGTGTGCACATGGGAGCTGCTTTCCTCCAGTACCACCCTCAGGACAAACTTCACATGTTTACCACATTAGTGATTATAAAGAATAAGAACAGTAGAGTCGACTCAGTTTTTCATTTATACTCTTTTATATTTATACGTCATCAGTTCTACTCTGTAATGAACATTAACAGCCTCATGGGGCTAATGTAGACATCTGATCAATCTAATTAGTCAAACCATCCTTTATATTAATCTTATCTTCTTTATAATGACAGTAAGAGTCACAAAAATACAATTTGATATTTGTTTTTCTCCTTGTCCTTTTGTCTATTTAGAGTCAGACGCTTGTATTGAAAAGATTTCTTTTCAAAATCTGACTTTCAAATGTCAGACGCACTGAAACTATCAACGCTCTTAACTACATTGTCACAACAGGATGCTGTAACATTGACAAAAAGTTAAAGTTAACTAAATGTTAACGGGGATTATCTGTCTGAGGCAAGTCTTTCTCTAAATTTGTCGATTTTCATGGAAGTGAAACAATAGCTGCCTAAAAGAATGAACGGTCAGCAGTGCTATAAAGAGATTTTTAGCTAATTAAACATGCATAAACACCAGTATGGTCCTCTATTAACAGCTGGGATTCACTAATTATCTAAAGATTTGTCCTGCAAATGAGAGCAGAGACGAGGTCCGCGGCTCGAGTTAAACCTCACACACAGTCGCCGGTGTCGAAGGGGGGCGACGAGCTCTGGATCTCTGGATGGTTTGAGTGAGCCAACATTTCAGAGGCTAATGAAATATTTTGTCATCCTGCGTCGTCCCCCTGGTCCTCCCTTCATACCTTTTGTCACTTCACTTCCTTTTCCTTCACAGCGAATGCTCGCCGCCGCAGCTATGGGACTTAACAAGCCTGGAAAATAATTAAAATTCAACCAAATGATGAAACACTTGCAGCAAAGCGTCCTTGAAGGGTCGGCAGGGCCTGTTCTGAAAGCGGCGAGGAAAGAGAGGGGGGGAGAGAAGAGAAGAGAGCAGTGTTTCTTTTTTTTTTTCTCTTCACAGAGAATAATGTTAAACTGCTGCTCCCAGCTTAAGGGCCTCTTAAATTGGAAAGGCACTGGCCTATAGGGACATGTACCTGTCAAACAAATACCACACGCCTCTGATTCTCTCTCTCTCTTCTCTTTCTCTCCGGCTTCGTTTTAAAACTCTCAGATGGTATTCGAGTCAGACGCGGGGTGCTGTGGAGATTGTCGGGTTTGAGAACAGAGATGGGGATTCGCCTCTTAGAGGTATCACAGCGACGCCGCTGTCGGAGGAATTAAGAGGCGAGCTCAGCGGCCCTCCGGTGATCCGCTCAGAAGATGTTTCTCACGGCCCGGAGGAAAGGCTGTCAGAGAGGAGGAGACGGAGACGGTGGTGCAGTTAGCGTGTGGATATGAACATGTTAGAGGAAGAGTGGAATAGAAGAGGTAGTTAGAATAGTGTTTCTGAGTTCATCTTAAAGGTCACAGGAAACATAAAAGCAGTATGAAGATTTTTAAATCTGTGAGATAGTTTAAAAGCTCTTGAGGATGACTTCAATTAGATTTAATTAATTCTAATTACATACTTCAATTAAAGTGACTACATTAGCCATTACTATACATATAACACACCCTAATCTGAACATGAAGCTTCAGCATCCAAATGAGTCAAATCGAGTAGATATCTTTCAACGTTACAGTCGTTTTAGTGCCAAAGTTCCTCTTTTTGTTACTATACTTCCACCTGCAGCTCAACAGGGAAACACTGTCCGAGGAAACACAAAGAGGGAATTTGATGCTTAAAAAGACTGTAAATGTGTCAGATATCCACTTGATATGACTAACTCAGACTGCTGAAGCTGAATAGAAGCTTCACGTCTACTTTTAAATGCATTTTTGCACTAAATGACTGGATTTTGGCTTCCATCACTTATATTGAAAGCACATTTGAAGGGGAAGGAGTGCAGCAATAAATCGGTTGAATTCTCTTTTAATGCATTTCTGAAAAAAAAAAAAAAAATGAAATGTTGTTCATTAGGTGCAAAATGTCAGTAATGAACATATCAGTAAAAATGTACACTGACCATGTATTTCATTTGTTTTCCTTCAGTATCTGCTGGTTGCAACTAAAGCCTGGTGACACACGGCACCTGGTGACGGTTAGTGAAAGACTGTGGTCTTTGTTAAATATTTAAAAAGACAACAGGATGTGTTTAAACTTTAAACATCCAATGGGACGCTGGCGACCCGTTTAGCCAGTTGCAAGCAGTAGCATCACACACTAATGAGTCAAAGCGACGGGCATAATTAGGCTAATTTGAGATGTTTGGAGAGGTTCGGGGACACCACAAACTAAAAGCTCCCATAAGGTTAGGCCCAAAGGTCTGGAATATTATAGAGGTTGACAAGATGTAGAAGGTTTATGGTGTTCTGCATAGTTGTGGCATAAAGCATGTCCTAATGATTGTTATTCAAATATGACTCATTATAAACGAGGACCAAAAACACTTTTTTGAACCTTATTTGAACTTTTGTTTGTGTTTTAGCCTCATGCTAAACAAACACATCTCCAGAAACTAGAAGATGTCAAATGAAGGCTTACACTTCTGTTATAAGCGTTTCCATTGTGCCAAATAGGTGAAAATTCTATAAAAAAAGGTGGATGTTAAGGGGTTAATTTACCAACATTTAACCAAACTTCCCCGAACGTTAACCAAAGTGCTTTTTTTGTTACTTAAACTTGACCGGAGGCAGGACTCAGCATATAAAACCTGCTCTATGAATCATGTGTGCTTCATACTGTCGCTCCTCCAGCACAAAAAACACAGCAGCCGGGGGGAAAAATAATCTAGTCAGCAAAAATGTTTCCTAACGTAATTGGGATAATAAATTAGTCGTATATATAAACATCATTTCTAGAAGACAGGATCGGAGTTACGAACACACACACACACACACACACACACACACAGCTGTATTAATCTGCACACACACACAGAGTTTTAGTCCTGAACCTTTTGTGCAACAAAAGTGGAAAATAAAGTTGATTTGATTTTTGTCCTTCATTCAGACAGACGAAGGTTCAGCGTTTCTATGTGGCAACGATGCACATCAACAAAACTTCTTGTGCATAAAATATCATCATGATTATGTCCAAAATATTGAGTTTGTTGCTCCTGTCAGCAAGTTTTTGTTCGTTTTTGTTGGACTTTAAAAAAAAGTCAAAATAATATTTCCGTCCTACTGCTGGAAAGACTCACCAGGAAACTAAATGTGTATTAATCTGCTGCTGGAAATAGTCCCTAAATGCATCATTTCCTCCTGATTGTTTGCTAAAAACTGCAGCTGTAATTATTGGACCATTTTAAAAGCTGAAACTATATAATTGTGAGCTGTTTTTTTTTTTTTAAAGATTATGAGCTTGGAGTGTTTGGTCTTTTCATTTTACTTGAAATGACACAGGTGGGTCAGTCTATAGAAATATATCTGCTGGTTTATTGCAGCAGTTTTTATTAGCTTTTATTATAACGGTGCAGTGGAAACAAGGTCTATATGTTTTGTTTATTTCTTTTAATTCATTTAAGAATAAAAAGGGAGGACAGATGTCATGTTTCCTGTTAGTAAATCACAGTTTATTTTAATCCTCATTTGGCTAAAAATGACTCATACGAGACTTGAGATTGTTGTTTATTGACTATCCGCACGCCATAAACAACAGCAGCTTCATTTATGGTTGATTGAACGTCCTGTTGTTGTTGTTGTTGTTGTTGCCTTAGAGACAAAAAAAAAAAATGACATCGACGCATCATTTCTGTTGTTGTTCTGCCACCTGTTTGTGTTTGTGAAGAACAGATCTGCAGGTTAAAGTTGTTAAAGAGTTAAAACAGTGTCAGAATGTCATTTCTGGTCATAATCTCAGCAGCATCCAGTGTTTTAATGCTTCTCCTGGTGTGTGTTAAACAGGACAAAGTTATATTTGTTGGGATTTACACGTTTACTTTGTTATCCACAGTAGTTTTTTTATGGAAATCATCAAGAGGACGAGCAACTATTTACCCACCACAGCTTTATTGTTTCTTTTTTTTTTATTATTACATTCATTTTAACACATTAAGCATCTTTTGTTTTACGAGCAGATGTCTCATATCCTGTGTGTACATATTTTACTGCCTTCATCATCCTGTACTGACGCTGTGTGTGTGTGTGTGTGTGTGTGTTTCCATCCCTCCGTCCCTCTGCTGGCCGTCAGTCTATCAGACAGCAGCGTCACGGTTGAAGCGGTCTCCCCCTCCCTCCGTCGGGGGAATTGATCTGTTTGGTCCCCTGACACTCCCTGTTAGCATTGATTAACCGGTGAGTCATTCTACCTCTGCAAAGACAATGTTTGAAGCTTTCATTTTTTTTTTCCTCTTAATTATTTAGAGTCACAGCGAGGTGCACGCTCAACCCGGCCTCATACATCATGCAAAATACTCCCAATGACAGCCACACCGCTTTCAGGGCTTTTTACTTTCTTTTTTTTTTCTGTAAAGCCGGAGTGTTTGTTTTAGTGGCGAGCTCTGGGGCAGGAAGGTGCAGTTAGTTGTGTGCTGTGATGGGAAGCTGAGAGAGCTGAATTACCACTAATGGCTGAGGCTGAGAGGAGGAGTGAGGGATGATTTTTATGGATGAAGTCATGTATTTTTCCTCAGATTTAAAGGTCTCTCTCTCTCTCTCTCTCTCTCTTTCTCTCTGAGAGGCCCGTTAGCGTTCACTGCTGCTTTCACTGCGCCTCACACTATTTGCTGATATGATGATAAAACCAGCAGAGTGATTAAAACGGTGTGATAAAAGCAGCGAGAACAAGGATGCTGTAACAGAGGATGTTTATATGACTAGAGAGGAGCAGAGATTTATTAATAACTCAGGTGTGTGTGTGTGATAATGAGACTTTTCAAAACCCAAACAGCATTTGAACTCAAAATACAGAGGTCATGTGATCATAAGCTACAAGTATGAAGCTGTGTTGGCGTCCAGAAATCAACATTTTTTGGACTGTTGGATAGAGAAACTTGAAAAAGTGAGATTAAGCTCTACATTGTCAGACGTGGCTCAGCTTTCGTCAGTCAAAGCTGTAATTTATCAGGCTCAGTCGTACTTCAGGATTAGCTGGATGCTAACGTTAGCATGCTAACGTTAGCATGCTAACATGACATAGTTTGTTTTGTGTCACCGTTTGTTTCAACTGAAGCTGCTTAAACTGATGGATTTAAAAAGAGATTAAAGTGTTTGGTTGCCATGAGTTGGACAAGTGATGTTTAAAATTCATAAAAAAATAAGATAATAAAAATGAAATAAGAACACATAGTAGGAGACACGTGTAAATAAGTGTGACTAATCTATCGTGCAGATGTGCAGGAAGCATTAACAGATAAAAGAGTTTTAAAAAGTGACAAACTCTTGTCAGGCTCAGTTGTACTTAGACTCAGCTGAATGCTAATGTTAGCATGCATTAGCATAGCATATGACAGAGGCTGCATGTTACCTGTTAGCTTATTACCATTCAAAAACACTCTGAGTCTGATTGTAGACTTTATGATGGTACGTATGAAGCTGTTCTACAGATGTTGGATCTTAGTTTGTTGTGATTCTTAACATGCATATTCTCATATATACAGATCAAACCAAAACTCAATACAAACTAATTTAACCGACACAAGAAAAGCATTCCTCGCTGCAGTTTTTCTGCCTTAATTGCTCAACTAAATGTTGTGGAAATGTAAAGATGAATTAACAGAGATCCACTTGTCTTTCAGAGTTTTATTGCAAAAACCCAGTTCACGTTTGCAAATGTGGATCTCAGTTTGCTGGGCTGAAGGAGATACTGTAAAAGTTCACGGTCAGTATTTGTACATCAACGACGTGCATCACAATCATCTCGTATCCGTCACCTCTATCAGGTATTTTTAATTAATTCACCGTATCTCTCTCGGTTTCTGTGGTCTCTGCTGACAATTAAGAGATGAAGGCCGAATCCTTATCTGCCTTTTCCCCTCTCTGGACTTTCCCTCTCTGACTCTGACTCAGTCTAATGAGCAGTAAAAGTTACAGTGACCGAGTCCCTCAGCTCACCTTTGATGATACCTGTTGGGAACATTTTCACACTAGAAGCAGAAAGCACAAAGTCTGAAAATGTGCTTTTAGCTATAAGGCAGTATAAGACAATAACATAAAAGTATGGTGCGTTTAAAGGTTGGTACTCTTTCAAACTAATGTACCTTTAATTCTAGTCAAATGTGCATTAAATCAGCATGTCCTTGGTTTTAAACAGGAACATCTTGTCCTTTTTTTTTTTTTTGGAAATAATTCTGACGTCCTCATTCTTAATCTTGGCTAAAAAACATCTGGTTGGCTCGTTGTATTTTTTTCCAAAGCTGTTAACGAGCTCAATACCAGACGTGTTTGAATTAGTGAAAAAAAACTCATGGACACATGGATGGAGAGTCAAAAAAAACACACATGATCCCCCAGACAGATCGGATTAACATAACTTTGAATTAAAGTTTTTTTATTTCTAAAAAAAAAAGGGGGCGACCCAAACGGCAGCTGTGATGGGTTTTCAATCAAAAACTGCAATTTGCTTTTTGATAGAAATAAAATGAAACCAGTTGCTGCCTGGAAGGAAAGTAAATTATTGAAAAAAAGTTTTGGCATGTAGTCATCAGGAGTGTAAAATATGTGAAAATTGAATCCATCGGCTCACGTCGTTTATTACAGAGTGTGAACAGGAGGAAACATGACAACACAGATAACCAGCGACAACAATCAACACGTCAGAGCCGGATGACATCTCCCGGGGAGCGAAGGTGTGACATTTAATAAATATATCTTCATCTTGGCTTTTGTCTCAAGCATATTGTTCATACGCACCAATTAGTGTTGAAATATTTCAGACTGAGAAACTGTCCTGAGTTGCCGGAGGCCCCTCGTTCTCCTCTCTCTCTCTCTCTCTCTCTCTCTCTCGTCTTTCTCGGAGCCTCCTTCCCTCCTTCCAGCGGCGTCTCTGAGAGCAGAGTCAAGCTTTCATGTGAAGCCTCGGGGACGGAGCCGGAGCACGAGCCATTCTGCGTTTTTTTTTTTTTTTTTTTCTAATTGGCGCCTCTACATGCTCGTTAGTTCACAACACTTTAATTTGGCGGCGGCGGCGGCGTTAAGGATCGGCCCCTCCGAACGAAGGAGACGAGATAACTTGATAATGCTGTCAGTAACTAATTAGCGGTGATGGCATCTGTCAGGAAATTGCATGCTGGGGGGGGGGGGGGCAATTAAAAATGATGCACTGTTAGTTTTCGCCAACCTCGCCGACCCAGTTAGCGTTAGCGGTCAGGGTGGGCGGGGCCTGAGCGGGGCGAGCTCAGGAGCGCTTTGAGGTTATTTCTGGAACGATCTTCCTTTGGGCTGCTTTGACTTTATGTTTGATGTTTTTATTTTTCTCATGCTCAGACGTATCATTTGGCGAGGATGCATGCAGCACACACACACACACACACACACACACGCACACGCGCACACACACACACACTCATCAGAGGCCAACCTACAGTATATTGTGTGCTGTCAGGAGCTCCAGGTTGTGCTGACTCTCCGCGAGCTGCTGCCAGCGCCTACAGAGATAATAAATGTCAGAGTTTTAAGGTGCCTGTCCACCTGCTGCAGGTTGTTTATACATACAGCACAAAATAAATAAATAAATAAATAAATAAAAATAAACAGGACAGCAGGAAAAACAAAACCCAGCGGGACCCGACATCCAAATCTCACAAACCGCTCGCTGTCATGGAAACCTGAAGGACATGTTAATGCAAACGATGCCAAATTTCTTATTTCTCCCCTCCGCACTAACAGCTGGGCCTGAGGATGATGATGATGAACTCTGGTTCAGAGTTAATTGTATAGTCAGAGGATGATTCCTGGTCATGTCGACGACGTAAAAATATCCACTTATACATGATCTCCTGATCTGAGAGGCGGATTTTAATTACATTCACTCTGAGTTCTGCTCCTTCAGATTTTTATTTGTAGGACTTGTTTCCGTCCTCTTGAAGATATTCTAATAAAGTTAGTTCATTCTCAGTGTTTGTGCTCTGGAGGCTTCGAGTTTCCACATCACACTTGCGTAAGTTGCATCCTGGACCGCGATTGGCTCCGAACTAGTTCTGATGTTGTGGTGTATTTTCATTAAATGTCATTGGTGTATAAGCTGTGCAGATTGATTTTATAAGTTTATAAGCAATAAGGACTAGTGTGATACAATTTGTATTGGTGTAGTTATAATCTCATGAACCATATTTAATCACACTGTACGTATAGAGGCACGGTAGAAGAATCATAATCATACACTGGAGAAATTTGAGTGCGTTTGTATTACATGTCACTTTGCTTGGGTCTGCTAAAGTCTTCACCTTTTAAAAAAATACTCTCTGGAGGAGATCAAGAAATAAGGGTGTAAAATGACTAAAATAACTTGGCAATAATGGTGTAAAATGATTCCCAATACTTATATAAAAAAATTGGATATAATCAGGTAGAATTGAATATGCCAGTACATATCCTCAAACACCTCAACACCTGTTTTGAAGAGTTTTGACCAACAACGAGTGACGGAGATAAAAGTAACACAATAATTGGTCAAAAATTAGGGAGGGTGGATGATAAGGTGTGACCTATGCCGACCCAAGGGCATAAAAACAATGACCCAAAGAAAAAACCTTTGGAGCGATTTGGTTCTTTGTAAAAGTGCTACTTGCTCTCCTTTTTTTGCCGGCAATAAAAGAACACTTTGCTGCTTGGACCTCTGACTCCCTTTTTATTTACAAGAGAGAGTTTTTTGCTCTGGTACCTTTTTCTGCAACAATTTGATACAACAATGTCACAAATCATACATGAACATCCAGGTGTTTTAAGGTTTAAGGTTGAGTTCAGAGAAACTTTCCTCCTTCAGCAGATGAATGTGAAAACAAACTCTGCACAGAGAAGAAGAAGAAAAAACATCCAACCGCAGGAAGAAGAAGAAAAACACGTTCATGAGAGTTTATGAATATTTGCATATCCATAGATTCTGTTTTCAATGAGGGAGAAGGAGGAGATGTAATTTTAAGAATTTTGAACAAACTTTTTTTGTAGACAGTCAATATGAGACACTTAAAACATGTCTAGAAGGGATCTTAAAGCCTTTCACTTCCTGCCTAACATCTCATTGGTTTACGCTGTTAAATGAGCCCCCCCTTTATGATATCTCCTCCTTTCACCATCCTCTTCCAGCAGGAAATACGTCACATTTAAAATTCCTTCTTGTCAATAAAAATCCCAAAAAAACCCACCAATGAACTGACCTACTAACAGGTATTGCTGTGTGTATCAAAGCCTGATTTATCTTATTTCTCCGTTGTTGTCCAGAAACGATTCAAAACACATCAGTGAGTCACAGAACTGCACTGAGTGACACACACACACACACACACACACACACACACACCGTCCTGCTACCGCAAACACTCACAAATACACACATGTGATGCTCTAATATCTCCCCCCACCTCAACCCCCCCACCATCACTGACAGCTCACATGCAACAGCAACATAATCTTATTCACAACGTTTACAATTCATCAACGTCATATTAGTACAATATTGCAAGATGAAAAAAACTAGTGCTGCAAGTTTATATATATATATATATATATATATATATATATATATATATATATATTTATATATATATTTATTTATATGTATACTGATGTTTGGTTTGTTGCTGTTTTCAGGGCCTCATAACAAATTTTGTTTTGTGCAATGACAATGAAGCCGTTCTATTCACTGCTGGAAATAGTCCCCAACAATTGCTCTATTACTTCCTGTTTGTTTGATAAAAACTATGCAGATCAGCTGTTTCCAGAGCCTTAAACTGTATATCTGTGAGCTGTTTTTTAATATCAGTTTTATATTAATATTTATATCTTCAGGAGGAACCAGTGGGGCTTGAATTCAGAGAGTTCTGAGAGATGAACCACTACATTGATCTTTTCATGGTTTGTTAACAATAACAAATACAGAACAATCCCAGTAATCAGGGCTCTGACTCTCTCTCAGAATAAATAAAGTATCTATCTATCTCTCTATCTCTCTATCTATCTATCTATCTATCACAGTTATTGGTTTTATTAGTTTGAATTATCAGAGTAAAAACAGCCCGTCTTCACAAGAAAACAATGACAGTATAGATCTAAAGTTCATCTGGCAAAAACAACCTTTAGTTATGTTTACGCCAACTAGCAGCGACTAGCAGGGAAGTGACGCAGTTCAGATGACGTCACTATAAGGTGACTTGATTTTTGCCTCGTTAGCAGGAGGCAGGTTGAGCGGATGGATGCAGTGTTTATTGCTGCCATGATGACGAAGGTTGCGTAACTTTTAGGAAGTGTGAACCACATTTCAAACGATCGTTTTAACCCAAACCGTGATCTTTATCTAAACCTAACCAGGTGTTGTTTGTCCCTAAACCTAACCAGACGTTAACCGCAGTGATGTCACATCATAAAACATCATTATTGTTTAACAGTGATGTGTAACACTCTCAGTTCCTACAGAGAGCGTTTACCACCTAAAAGTAACTAAAGGTTGTTTTTGCCGTCCTGAAACAGGATGTGTTGAGACGTTTTTTTTCCTCCTAAATCACAGTTGTCACTCTATGACTCGCATCTTGTCTTCATGCCTGTCAGTGTTTAGTCATGTGATTCCCCCTCTGGCGACGGTCGCCGCTCCTCCCGCTCCTCCCGCTCCTCCAAGTCCTTCACTCCCTTCACTTGCTCTTTTGTTTGTTTGTTTGCTAATTACAGACTTTTTTGACACCTGTGCCAACTCTTTGGTGATGTGAGTCATGCAGCTCTCTGCACACACTTGACACGCTGCCACACACCACTTGATAAACACACACACACACACACACACACACACACGCTATCTCTCATTTGCACTCCAGCTCTAATACACACACCCACATACGTACACTGGTCCCCTTGTGTGCAATTACCTCTTCTTTACTATTTACCTCACACTGCACGCTAGCTGTTTTTTGAAGGGATGCAGGTAAACAAAACAAGCACACACACACACACACACACACACACACACACACACAGCTCAAACCCCTCAGCTGTTTGACGGCATAGCGGTGGAGATAAACTGGCTGAAGGCGCCTCATGTGATGTGACCTGACCCTCCATAATCATCACGACTTGTTAAGCCGCTAACTTTGATCGCTCTGTCAGGAACTTCAGACGAGTGCGGCGTCACGTCCTCGAGTGCGGCGGCGGCGGCGGCGGCGGCGGCGGATGGGTTCATCTCGTGTTTTAAGGAGTGGAAGAAAGAAAAGAAAACAAAGAAGTAAAGAAAGGAAGAATTCCCTGAACGCTACTCTGATAGTGATTGTTGTTGTTGGGTATAGCAGCGTCCCAGGCGAGGCCCCCCCCCCCCCCCTCCTCCTCCTCCTCTTCCTCTTCCTCTCTCCTCCTGAAGTGCTCTCATGCAGCCAACTGAGTGATGAGCTCGGCGTTGTCGCAGATGGAGGCGTGCACAAGAGCGTCCTACAGGGGAAGACGTGGTGATCTGAGGAAGGGGGGGGGGGGGTGGCAACGGGAGTTTATTTAGTTCCCTCTCAGCACCGTGGCGGTGCCTTCACATCCTCCTGGGAAAAGCCAGTTTCAGTGCAAAAGAGAGAGAGAGAGTGTGAGTAATCTGGCTGAGAGTGGTGGTACTCGTGGAGGTTGTAGTGGCGCTGTGAGTGGTCACAGAGGGTTGTTACGGTGTTAGCGGCGGCAGAATGCCTTTTTATGCGGTCAACAAAAACAAAAAAACAGCACAAATACGTTTATCACAGTTGTTTAACGGTGAATAAAACACAGTAGAAATGACAAATTACAGTCTAGTGGTCCTGATTTTAAGCTACAGTGAAGTAAAGTTTATATTCATGTTCATATTAAAGCATCATCTTTGAAAAGAGAATATGCTTTTCTTTGATATCTGGAGAATTGAGATAGAACGACGACAGAGTTTCCAAACTGTGATCCATCCGGAGATCGAGCTGAAGATGGAAAAGACTTCAAAAACTGTTGAAACCTACAAAGACAAGACACCAAACATGTTCAGTTTATTGTTTATATTTAATACTGGATAAAAAAACATCAACTAAAACCAGTTTTATGCTGCAGTTTTTTGCAGAAAAGGCGATGAAACATAAAAACTGTAGAGAGGAAGACAACCTGGACTAAACTCTTCATCAGAGGAGGTGTTTCAGTCACATTTTCTTTCTTTTCTTGTTTTTTGTGATCAGAATTTATATTGACTGAGGGATACATAACAAAACAGACATGCAGCATACAACACGAACTTGGACGAAAACATAAAAGGACCTTTAAAGATCATAAGTGCGGTAATGTCCGTGAATGGAGATCTTTTCAGTACTTTCACTGCTTTTGAGAAAGAAATCTTATGATATCCTTGAAGAAAGAATTCCAGACCTCTGCTGCGGCAGGTTGTGTATTATTATATAAACAGAACAAACAGCCTTGCACACCGCCGGGCTCCCATTTCCACTCATTTATTGCACCAAGGTGACGTTTCAAATGCCGCCGCCGCCGCTGCTGCTGCTCCTCATCAGACAGGCAGACGGGGGTCGTGCACTGTTCTAATCTTGACAGTGATTGACAACGTTCAGGTGATTATTTATCCAGAGTGATTGCATACAAATATCAGGAGTAATCCGGGATAAATCCAGAAAATAATCATTCTCTGGAGCTTATTAACTTCAGATTAACATGAGAATCATCTTTAAGACGACATAAACAAGTAGCAGGATTGTAAACAGCTCAGTCAAAAACATTATTAACATCATTCTAAAAGCCAGAAACCCTTTTGGACATGTAGAGAAAAACACCTGGTTAGTTACAATCAGAGTCACTTCCACTGCAGCCACGACCTGGAGCTTCTTTTTTAAGCATTTTATTTAGTTTCATATGAGCCTGAACGCAGCCTGTCAGACACTGATGGAGTCTGTGTAGCTGCTACTGCTGCACATTCAATTACTTCCCCTTCTAGTGATCCTGATCCCACTTATCTAATGTTTGAAATAATCTTTATGTGGACGATCACTAGATTTCTTCTTCTCTACACTTAATTAACAACACACTTCCTCCTGCGTCGGTGTCATGAGCCACAGAATCATACAATATGGAAGTATATCTGTGTCGGTCTGGGAGCGCCCAGAAGGGTTGAAGAGTTTTTGGAGGAGGATTTCAGAGATGCTGTACTCGCCAGAAGTCATGTTCTTTAATGACAGCTCCAACTCGGAGCTCTGTGTTAAGCGGAGACGTCTCCGGCTGGCCGGTCTTACAGCTGCCAAGCAACCGATAGCTTGTAAATGGAAAGCTTTCCCCCCCAATTCTGTCGATATATATATACAAAGACGGCTTCTTGACTTCATAGACACAGATGCACCAGGCTGAAATACTATTATAAAATCCTTAATATAGATATTCTGCATGTGCGTAAGGTCCAGGGCGGTGTTGTTTTGATGAATGCATGGACATAAAAATATATAGTATATCCTACACATACAGGGCAGCAGCTGGATCAGAGGGATCTGCAGATCCGTCCGACTTCCAGCAGCACAGTTTTTTCTCCTCTGAGGTCAGCGGCTTCCATGACAACTAAAACACTGATATGCAAATGTGTCCTAACAGCGTAAAGCATGCATTAATGTAGAGCGACATGAAAAATAAAGATCAACTACAATGAAGAACGTGACCCTTCAGAGACTCTGCGGGGGGGGGGAGCCAGATAACCTCCAGGCCACGACAGGAAGCTTTTTCCAGGGAAAGAAAACGAGGAAAAAAAAAAAAAAAGACCCAGACTGATTTTTTTTTTTTTTTTTTTTAAAAACCTGGCTGACCAAGATGGAGTTGCCTGGGGACAGAGAGGAAGAGAAAGAGAGATGAAGGCAGGGTGACTGAGATACATTTATATTATGTGATTAAAGGGGAAGGAGAGGCCGGCCCGGCCAGTGACAGACAGAGTGATGTAGTGGGAGTCGAGCGGCGGCTCTATACTCTCTAATTGACCCCGGTTAGGATCCACACACCCTTTCCCCGGCTCACAAAGAGCGCCTAATTGCTGCAGCTGATTGGGTCCTGATAGAATTACGGCTGTCAGTGAAGGTCATTAGGCTCAGATTCATCTTCCATCTCAGGGACGAGCAAAGCCGCCCTCCTTATTCCACAAGCCGCCTTAACAAGCTCACCATGAGCTCTTTTGTCAGGAAGAAAATCCCAGATAAAGCAAAGAAAGCTGCACTACATGTGTGTGTGTCTGCGTGCGTGTGTGTGTTTTGGCGTGTTGTCTGCCTGTGATCTCGGATACGTGGATCAATATTTGTGTGAAAGAGAGAACAACTCTCTCTCTCTCTCTATCTCTCTCTCTCTCTCGGCTGAAGGTGGAAGGACGCGGAGCAGCGACGGAGGCTTTAATCTGAGTTGTCAAACCGAAGCTTCCTGGAGATGCTGGAACAGGAAGTGGACCTCGCAGATAAAAGACGGTGTCACGCTCCGACCTCCCCGGGTTTCTTCTTCAGGTGAACGTTAACGGTGCGGCAGAGGCGTGAGTGTTATTGTAGGAGATGCTCCGGTTTATTCCAATCGGAGTCTCATTTTTCCCGACTTATTTCAGTTTAAACTTCAAAACATGATCGTTGTCTCAACTCAAGGACTTTTTCTTGGGCTTTCAGCTAAATGTTACTGTCTTCCCGAGTAGATTTTTGTTTCTAAGGTCAAGAATGAACTTTTTTGGGGGGTTTAAGTGACAGAGCAGCTTCCCCCAGTTCAGATGCCTGTTATTTCCTCTCTGCTGTCTGTCAATCTAATAAAGGCAAAATGATCCAGATACTATATAAAACTATATTTTATGCTGATAATTACTGTCAGTTTGATTTGTGAAGATATAATTATGTTCTTAGCTGGTGTGGCTCTAGGGATGACAGTGTGGGTCAGTCAAGCCCACCGCTTTGTTTCAGGCTGAAATATCTCGACAACCACAAGATGGATTACCGTGAAATTGGATCCAGACATTCATGTTTCCAAGATGATGAAAGCTCTACTGACGTAAGTGATCCTCTCTGACTGTTCCTCTAGCACCACCGTGAGGTTCGCTTTTATGGTTTGAAGTGAAATATCTTGAGAACTATTAGATGGATTGTAATCAGGTTTGATCCAGACGTTCATGTCTTCCTCTTTTGGTGAAGTTTTAACCTGATGCCATCATGAGGTTTGGCCTGGTTGGTTGTGCCCTGCTTCCTCTTTCTGTTGCAGGTACATCAGGCTGCACCCGGGCCCCCTGCTGCCTCTGACACCGTTTGTTTGATTCAGTTATCGTGTTTCCCGCCAACATTCATGCACTGCACCTCCCAAACATCCACTCACTCACTACTGACCTCCACATTGCATCTCTTTTGACATTAAATGTATGTTTTTGTAGATAAACAATTTAATTTTGACACATTTGGTGCTCTCTCCCCTTCATTTGCTCCTTCCAGTGCTCATGACAAGAATTTCAATCTGGCCAATACTTTGGTTTATGACTAAATAGGCAAAACTAATGACATCCCCATCATCCCCATCATTCCCATCATCCCCATCATCCCCATCATTCCCATCATCCCCATCATTCCCATCATTCCCATCATCCCTATTATCCCCATCATTCCCATCATCCCCATCATTCCCATCATCCCCATCAGCCTCCAATGAACTGTGTGTCGGTGCTAATTAGCAAATGTTAGCATGATGAACCTGATATACATTATCGCTGCTTAATGCATTTAGCTTAAAGCACCGACACTCTTGTTTTGTCTTTATTTCATAGGTCAGATTCCTTTTTTTGTTTTTTGTTTTTACTTAATAATTTTCTTGATTTGAAGATGATAACAGATGAAGAGCAAAACATTTGTAAAGATTCATGTCTTAAAAGATTTACATCAAACCTCAGGTAGAAAAAACATACAAACAATTAGCAGTTAGAGTTTGGACATATGAGGATAAATGATACAAAATGATATATGTTACTGTACAGATGCAGGTTTCAGCTCAATTTCTCTGAATGTTTAGTTGTAAATCAGTGAGCAGGACTGATTATATTTATATGGATCAAAGCTGTTAATTCTGAATTAACTGCTAATGAATTACAACAACATTGTGCCTGTTATTTATTTATTTATTTATTTATTGTACAGTAATTTGTGACTGCAGGTCAGGTTTTTTTTTTGCTGGTTGGTGGTTTGAGTCTCGGCCGGCATCAGTGTGAGAGTGATGAAGAGCAGGAGAAGAAGATTATAGAAAGTGCTTTGGATAAAAGCGTTCCTGTATATACGTGCAGTCCATTTATCACTTGAACTGAAAGCTGATTGAAGCTGATGTGTCTGTTCACAGTTCAGCCAAAAACACTTGAGTTGCAGACTAACGATGATAAATACTCATCGAAAGGTCATCAGATGATAATACTGCTGAAAAAAAACAGGATTTCACTGAATGAAGATGTGAAGGATTATTTTTATATATTACTAAAAATGATTTCAACCTTCTTCACTCACTGTTGTAGGTGTTTGAATGTTTGAACACATACATTTCATAATCTCCACGAGAGACTCTTGAGAAGACAAAAGCTGATAACAGGATGTCTGAAAACCTGTTGATCCCCCGCAGCTCTGAACAAGGTCGGACGATCTGCCTCGGTTTGTGTGAGGTGGAGAGAAAAGTAGAAAGAGAGAGAGAGAGAGAAATACAATGTATGATAGATTTAGTTCTTAGCGGGAGAAGCGGAACATCGATGATGTCCGCTGTCTTTGCCGTGTCCGCTCGGCGGCGATTTTCAGGATTTACTGTGTGAAAATCTCACAGTAAGAGAGCGAGAGAGAGAGACGGAGAGAGAGAGAGGGAGAGAGCGAGGCCTGCGGGGAGAAGATGAGTCAACCAGCAGCAGCAGGTCCGTCACTCCAAAACGGAGCTGTCACAGCCGCCACAACCAAACTACCTCACTTCATCATTTCACAGAAGCTGCAGCCGAATGCAAAAAAAAAAAAAAAAAAAAAAACCTCATTGAGACTATTACAAAGTCCTAAATTTGGCTCAGTGTCATTTGAAATGTCTCAATACTGAAGCCAGCAGACAGACAAAGTAGAACCAGAACGTCCAGGTTATGTTCCAGAAGTAAGAAACATTTATAATCATGCAGATTATTAAAAAATGAGCTACGACAAGCCGAACACAACAGTCTTTGTCTTGACATGGACGGTAACTTCTGTTTTTTTACAGGCTTTAACAAACACCATTTCCCACAAGCCCACAGGTTAAAGGTCTGCAGCTTGTCAGATTGATTAATCTCTTATCTCTTATTGTTCAAACTGCTGTCGAGCGTGTCAACGAACCGACACACGGCTGCAAAAAAAACAAACATCACTGGACGTTACATGTAAATAAAATCTAATATTACCACTAATAGAAAACATTCAGGTAACGTCAAAGTTAACATAAACAAACTCCCCGCTGTCAGATTATATGTAACTACATCATTTACACACTCAGTGAGCGTATATAATGCTCCTGACTCGTTACTATGGCAACAACACCCGTTCTTCCCGTTCTGCCGACATGACGTGAATGCCTGCGAGCCGCAAACAAACAATCTCTCTCATCCATCCCCGTATATGAATATATGAATGCATAACTCACACTGACTCCACGGCAACATAACTATCTTATCTCCCAAAGCATTATGGGAACTGTAGTTCCAAAATGTAGAACTAGATTATCCCCCAATGAAAGACAAAGATTCACAATATGAGTGACAAAATCCATAATCTTTTGTTTGTTTCAGTTTATACAAGCTTTATTTTTATTTATTTATTTATTTTTTTACATCACTAAGGTTGAGAATGTCCTATTGAAATGCTTCTTATATTCCTGGAACATCAATACTCTCCTCTATCCATTCATATACGGATAATGTTTTTTCATAAAAAAGTCTGTAAATAAAGGGGCTGAAAACATATTTGCTGTTGCAATTTAGAAGTATATATATATATATATATACATGTCATTTCCAGGAGACAGCATGTGTGAATATCATAAATTAAAGTCGTATTTGATGTATAATACTGCTCATACACTGCTGATCTGTGAAAAACTAAATGGGTGCTGTAGGTTTATAAGCTGACAAATAATTGTAAACTCTCAGTGACAGATTGTATTGAGTTTAAAGAAGCTGGCGGAACAGGAAGAGACATCTGGACCGCAGCTCTGTATATGACAACTGAGCCTCCGCACTGATCTGCTTTCATATAATACAAAATAAAACGAAAAAGAGAAACTAAATATCCCTGAGAGGACTTTCAGCTTTCAACACTTAAAAAACCACAGTCAGATTAGACATGTGGATATTTATTGTCATCATTTAAGAGCTCAGTGAAATAGTTTTTCTTATATTTTGTGTACTGTGCATACTGTATATCTGTGTTTTCCATAAAGACATTTATTTTTAGTCCTTTCAGATATTTTAATGATTGTTTTTCTGCAGATTGCAAAAGTCATTGAGAAGGTTTCAAATTGTTCTGATTTTAGCCTGAACAGCTGCTTATATTGGATTTACAGTATATACATATATATATATTATTTCTCCAGCGTTTGAGGCTGAATGTGAGTGTAAACAGCTTCTGTGAGTGTTTTGCAGCAGGGAAACGGAGGCCGGAGCTGTCGGCTGCTCATCGCTCTTCAGTACATTAATGCCCTCCAGCTGTCCATTAGTGCACCTCTATCATGTTTAAGAGCTGGAGGTGGGAGTTGCACATTAGCTGAAAGCTAACACGAATGATATAGATGTGTAGAATTTAACCCCTGGCCTCTGTTAGCGCCCACGCTGCCCGGGCTGAGCCGACACCGCCCGCTAACGCGCTGGGAGGGAACACGGAGTAATCAAAACAAATGAGTCAGTGAACGCAGAGGAAAAACCGGCGCCGTGAGCACATTTCTAATGACGACTAATATTAGCATAACCTAATATGCTTGTTGATCAAGGGTAAACTTTTGGGGGAGGACATGTTAGGTGCAGAATAAACAAAAGCAGCTGCTGCCAAGGCTCCGGCAGCCTTCAGAGGGGAGGAGGAAGATGCTGAGGCCATTCTTAATGTGGGCTGAGCCTGCTTGCATGGATATGAGGCAATCTGTCGGCTCCGCACACGCTTATCGACTTCTATTTTATTTCAGCCGAGTTCTCAGAGGCTCCAATTAAATTCAGAGGGAAAAAGGGAGCAGTTTGAACAATTGCATTAATATATTTATTTTTCCTTTCTTTTACCAAAATGCATTTTCTTTTCTTTATCCCCCTACCTCTTTCCTGTTTCCCCCCGGCAGTTAATTGCACGAAACTCCTCTGTGCTTTCAGTTACAAGGCCGCCGCTGCAGACCTGCCGCGCTTGTCCCTTAAATATTATATGAAGACTTAAGTAACAATTGTTGTTCTTTTGCCCATCAACTATTCATGTTCTCTAAGTGAGGTGCACCATGGGAGAGCGGTGTGGGAGAAACCCCTCGCCGGAAACCTGTTTGCAATGCATTTTGGGAGGGGAAAGCAAAGGCACAAACCCTGCAAAAATAAAGAGTTCATCTTAACAAGTTAATTCAGCCTCATATCCTGCTTTCATATTGGATTTTGCTTAAAAACATGAGAACTCTCCAGTGGATTTTTTTTTTTTTTTTACAAAGTCATGCTGCAGCTAAACTTTGTTCAAACTTTATAGATTCTTGTGAAGATCTCAAAGTTTCTAAAAATACTAAATATGCTCAGCTGACATTTGGGGAAATGTGTCTTAAATGATGCAGGAGACATGTAGAATATTTCCATTTAGTGGAATAATGCAGCTATGAAATACATGCAGTGAATATTTCACTATAAGGATTCAATGAGGAGCTTGAACAACATAACATAACATAACAGTGTAAAATATTTGAGACTCTTAGATAACATAAAGACATTTTATGGAGACTTTTATGGAAGAAGCAGGTGTGTCAAATGGTTCAAGTAGAGTAAAAATAAAATTAAAATAAGGATTGGGATGTGCAGACCACTGACCATCTGTTAAGAATTTTAAAAAATCAAGCATCATTCTGCTGTAAATTAAAGCATAAACCTGTTTTATTCAGTCTTGTTTCAAGATGTTGACACTAGTTCATAGAAACATTCTTGAAACAAGTTGAATTGTATCGTAATAATTGATCCAGTTTTGCATTTCAAGTCAGGAATGTTTTTGAGAGACAGAAATATGTGCTGCACATATTTATACACATATTCAACAGCACATTGTTTAAAGGCACAATCATCAGTCATTTTTTGACCATACAAAAAGTGCATTCACATACAGTGTATTATATTATAAATCATAATCGTGTTTGTTGGTCAACTAGCAGATTTGCTCACTTTGTCTACTGCAGCAACATATCTGCTCCGTAAATCACGTGTCCTGTTTTCTCCTTTGAGGAAAAATCAGAAACCAAAAGGGAGAAATTTATATTTTAAATGTTTTGATTTCATTATGGTTTCCCCTAGTTAGCATTCATTTAATTAAATATTGTTCTGTTATTCTATGTAGCTATAGCCTTTATTTCCATACAGCAAATCAAATGTTGCATAAAGCGTTAACGTGTCGTTCTATGATCAGCAGAGCAGACGGTCACACTGAGCCTGATTGCATCCGGCTACACAACACAAAAGAACAACAACCCATGTTAGCTTTTCCCGCTAAAGTCTCCTTCTTATCTCAACTTATGAACATGAACACACGTCTTGTCCTGCAGCTTAACTTGTTGAACAAACATTCACCGGGGGAGAAGTGTACCGCTAATTAGATAGCTAATTAGCCGCTCAGCTGCAGCACATTAAACAGCACATAAACATACCTGCATATATCTCTTAAGACCCGTTAGATCCCTGTTAGCGACACGCTGTTTCTTTTTTCTTAATTTTAGTAACTATTACCAAAATATATTTATTTAAAACATGTTGACGTTATTTTTGAATGCAAAGACAGTTGATTAAATGTGATTTCAGACAGCCTTCATCATCCTTGTTTCAAGAAAGTGACACAAAATTCCTTAAACGGGGTAAATTACCCGCTGAAAAAAGGAAGAATCTCACCTCATGAGCCAAATTATTTCACATTTTAAGCAAAAATCATAATAGAACTCAATAAAAACTTGAATATTCGGTTAAGATGATGATTATTTTGCAGTGTTTACAGTGTGCATGCAGTCGCAGAAGCCAGAAACACACTATAACTCTTCCTCAGTGTAACACAAACACACACACACACACACACACATACATGAGAAAAAAAAATATCAACTCCCAAATCTCAGTGAACCACAGCGGAGCCTCAGAAAGTCTAATAAGTCAAACTGGAGGCCGAGCAGGCAGCGCATGAATACCAAATGCAGCCTAATTGATTACCTAATTTATGCAATAACCAGTATTTTTTTTAATTATAGTTATTTATTACCCAAATGTTTACGGGGCTCGGCTGATTCATGGGTGGTGTGTTGAGCCACAGGTCAGACTCAGTGGACCCTGTTTATAACACTGACAGCAAAATTATCACAGCTCCACTTCATCATCGCCGCCGCTGCTGCTGCTGCTGCTGCTGCTGCTGCTGCTGCTGCTGAAAACTACAGGCTGAAAACCAGCAGAGAAAATCACAGATTATCTTTCTTCTTACATAACATGTTCAGTATGTTTTTTAATGAGAGAAGCTTAAAGTACAGTCCGCTGAAACTCGGTTTATTCACAAGTCTAACTGGTGTTTTAGGAGACTTTAGGGTGCAGTCTCACCCCCCTTTTGTCTTTTCAAGTATCTGTTTAATCTCCTCATTAAAATTAAAACAGAGTCGGGTCAGTTCAGATCTTTATTGCACCACGAGAGGAAATTCTGTTTGCAGGAAAAACACATGAAACATAAACACACAACTGAAGACGTTAAGAGTGCCGGTGCTATACACGCAGCTCTGAATAAAATAAAGGATGTATGTTAAAAGGAAAAAAAGCAGCAGGATGAATAAAGATAAGAAACAACAAGCAGTTTATTATGTGACTGAATCAAGAGCACTTATTGCACTTGTATGGTATGAATGTAAACTAAATGAACATCTGTATCTCTAAGCAACAGGGAGGATTTGATATATCTATATCTATAGATATATGTATAAATACCAACGTTTTTACTCACCTGCCTTGACAATGTTTATCTGTTGCTTCCTGTTTGATACATTTACATTCAAGACTTGTCCTCCCCAAGAAATAATAACAAACCTCCACTCTTGTTTTAGCCCCACAAAGTTTAAATGAAATGTCATTATTTCCCCCCAAAAAGAATGTACGAGTGCTACAGTTCATATTTGATTTATTCGTTTTTAAATTCAGTGTGAAAATCTTGCTCGCTGAGATTTTAAAAAAAACCCCTCTGCAGACCGATGCTGAATGTAGCTCGGTTTATTTTTACCACGGTGACCTTTATCACGGCGGTAATCCAGCTGAAGTGTGGATCATTTTCAAAAAAGTCATCTGCTCTCCGACACTCGCAGATTGACACAAAAAAATGAAAATGGTTCCGTAAAGTCGTGTCTTATATAAAAATAAAATAATTCTCATTACTGTCGTGCTCGTTCTGCTCGTTCACGCTGCCCTCTTCTTCTTCTTCTACTACTCAAACATCGTCTTCCTGCACAAACAAAGTCTAACACTCATCTACTGATATGTGAAACAAATGTAAAGCAGTCAACAAGTTCTATATTTATCCTAAATGATAAAATATGTCATTTGTCATCTATATGTGTCATCACTCAGTAAAACTTTGGGTCTCATCCAAGAACAGCTCACACAAACTGATTCGTTCTTAAGTAGCACTTAACAGTTATTTTCTCGTACTTGGACTTTTCTCTCAGGTATGAATGAAGTTCAGCTGTCGAACGCATCATGAACAGATAGAAAACACTAATTTGATCTGAAATCATAATGCTGGAATTATATTTTCTAATTGTTTCAGCTCCTCTTATACGACTCTGCTGGTTTCTAACGGCAACAACAACCACTCTTTGGGAACATCTTTGTGAATGAAACTCTTGCCTTATACAGACGTTTTAGCGGCGTCGATGATGATGATGCTGATGATGATGATGAAATCTCAGGAACGTTCAGCTGCTCGTGAACAGGTCTCGTTCATCAGGCTGAAACCAAGAGATTTACAAAGAGTTTCAGAGAGTTTTCTGAATCCAACGTGGGTTTTCTGGTGTTCTGAAACTATCGTTAAGATGTTTTTAGGTCATTTGTCAGGGAAACATGGCGCCCGCGGTGCATTGACTGTTTGTAGGAGATGCTAACCTGAATCCACCCAGACATCCAGTACAGCATCCTCTGTTTGTGTCAGCGTCTGTTTTGGATCCATAAGAGGTCACTTATCAGAAAAAACATACATAGATCAGTTTCAAGAGGACAGTCTTGCTAACATGCTGCTAAATGACGTCATGCATTAAAAGTTGACACAAAGTCTGGCAAACATTCATGTAGGGAAGCTGGTTTATATGGAAGAAAAGAGCAACAACTGGGACTTAAATGCAGCAACAGTCTCAGTCAGAATTGTTGGCCAAGTGTGTTTAGACACAAAGAATCTGACTACTGGTTTCCAGTAGCTCCCAGTATACTCACATATAAATGTACTGGAAGACAGAAGCAGGCAAACAGAAATAAGAAGACATAAACATAAAGCTGTTATGTATGTAGACAAGTATCTGGAATAAATAAAATAAAAACTAATCTTTTATATGTGTATATATACACCTGAACTGTATAACAATAGACAACAACATACAGTATATATGTCTATATACAGGTCAAACTGTCACTGTAAACCATTTATACAGTAGTTCAAATGTCATTCGTAAATTAATAAATTACTTTAGATGCATACAGGGGTTATGTACAGTATATTCATGTAGATATATACACATGTTCATCCAGTATGTACAGTCATTTATAACAGTTTGTACATGTTTATTACAAGATTTCAATATAAACGGTAATATATGTGATTTGTATATATGATTAGTTTATGGGTGTTTAAAAGACACTTAAAAACATGAGTCAGCTGTTGTTGAAATACACTTTAAAATCTCAATCTCATAATATTCCTTCAGTCCTAAAACTCTTATTTGGTAGAAATCCTACAGTAGAGGAAGAATATTTCACTATCAATCAACTTGTTTCAAGAATTATCTACAAATGAGATTCTATATCTGGAAACATTAGAATCAAGATAAATGAAATTTTATATTAGAAAATACTTGAAACACTTTACAATGAAAACCAGATGTACTGTAATATTCATACAAAAAAAAAGACTTTACAGATGAATTACAGGCAAAAAATAACTTTGTGATGGAGATTTTCACAGTTTTCACTCACAAACAATGTTTCTGTTCCAACAGATCCAGATACAGAAGCAAACCGTGATGGAGGTGGAGGGATGTTTACTTACAGCCAAACTCAGAAGCAAGGGGAGCTGGGTAATAACTGCCTGCTGTCACAGCGTGCTGCCAAATGCTGTAAATGCAGAACTCTTGTACCCGCATTAAACATGTAGCGACGCAGGCGAGTGACAGTGAGGCGCCGGATGAGTTCGAGATTGACTCGACACGACAGGAAGTTATCTTAATCCCGCCGGGACTTGAGGATAATGAGATGGATTTCTTAAAGGCAGGAGGAATGACACACACACACACACACACACACACACACACACACACACACACACAAAAAGAGGCAGAAAGAGAATCCCATCGGAGGCGCCGCCGCTGCCGCTGTCGTCTTCGTCGTGCGTGCTCGAGGTTCAGCTTTGAGAAGAACCTCCAGGAGAAGAAGACCTGCAGACACTGTGACCTCTGACCTCCTGTCAGCAAAAAAAAAAAAAAAAAAAACAGCTCTGAGTTCGGCGGCGGCTGCCACTTTCAATTTGAAGCCTCCTGTCTCTCTTCCCCCGTCCTCCCAGAATGCCGTTCTGCATGTTGATGCAGCTGCCAGCGCTGCGGCCTGCCCACCAGCCCGTCCGTCCGCCCGTCTGTAGCTGTTTTTCATGCGGCGGCTGCAGCTGATGGGCGCCGACAGGGCGTTTGACGTGAAGAAACGTCCGGATCTTTTCGGCTTTTAGCATCTTTGATCGAAATCAAAAAGCAGGACGTAGAAAGTAACCGAGTACATTTAAAGTGCAGCTGTAATCTCATGAGTCTTGTCTTTTTTTTTCAGGCAAAATTCACATCAAAAGGATTTTCTAATGTATTGTTTATAACCTTTCATTATTAAAAATGCCTTTAGAGATACATCAAATGCTCCGTTAGCCTCAAAGCCTCGAGTGAACAGGCTGGTGTATGTTTATGTGAGTAAGAACCACAACATTTATCATCTAAACTGACCAAAATAACGTCTGCAGGTTTCATTTTTAAGCTAAACAGCTGACTAGCCAATCAGTTATCTAGTCTGTAAATGTTAACAGTGTGTTTCTCCCAAAAAAGCCTCTTGGATTGAATTTGTATCATTCCTGGTGGCCTGTTGAGGTATTAATACATAACAACCTGTTTTTTGGCATCAGCGTGTGTTTCCAGGTGTTGGGGAGTAACTGAGTAAAGATTTAATTAGGAACAAAACATTTAAAGCATCAAACAAGCATCACAGATCTATATTTATCAAAATAGAAAATAAAATAGAAATGATAAAACAGAAATTATATCAACAAAACAGCAAACATCAGTTTTAAAAAGGTGAGGAGTATATAAGTGAGTTTTGAGATTTTAATTTTTGTATATGTGTTAAAAAAGCCTGTTTTGTCTTCAGAGGAAGCTCTGCCTCATGTGATGTCACTTGAGTCAGTGTCGGTTGGGGTTGAAGACTAAAAGTTTGAAAAGTAAAACAATCTGGAGGTTGTGGAGTCAGAGAGAAGTGAGGTTAGCAGACGTCTGCAGCTCCAGGAATCATTAGCCGCTATTAGCATCACAAACCCCCAATCCACCACCCAACTGTTGGTGGCCGTGTTGCATTGTGGGTAATGTAGGCACCAGGTTTTGACAAGGAAGAAGAGTGTAATAAATTTGGTTCTGCTGCATCGATGATCCTGTTGTAAAAAGTTATAGGAGTGTGATGGTGGAAGACTCTTAATAATATATATATTTGTAGCATGTGTGGTAGGGATGGGTATCTATATATATACATGTGCCCTTGAATGCATCACATGTACCCCTGAATGCATCAAATGTGAAACGTCCGAAAACCACATGTACCCCTGAATGCATCACATGTGAAACATCCGAAAACCACATGTGCCCTTGAATGCACCACATGTACCCCTGAATACATCACATGTGAAATGTTTGAGAACCACATTTGCCCCTGAATGCACCACATGTGCCCCTGAATACATCACATGTGAAATGTTTGAGAACCACATGTGCCCCTGAATGCACCACATGTGCCCCTGAATACATCACATGTGAAATGTTTGAGAACCACATGCACCCTTGAATATTTCACGTTAAAACTGTTTCTCGTGTTTTTTTTGTAAGGTCTTCTAAACGTATCGACCGAAATAATCCAGTTCCAATATCTGCATTCAATCATTTTTGTACCCAGATCTAGAAATAAGAGACTGTTTTTATGGTTTTGCTCGCAGCCAATCACTGCAAGCGTCGTTCGATTTAATGTGACATGTGATTGAGTCACTACTGCCGCAGCAGCTTCAACCCACACAGTCTGTGTTGGTGGAGTCGAGCGGTTTGCATTTGACGGAGTTGGCAGTTCAGCGTGCCGAGATGCCACAAAAATAAATAATTTAATAATTTGTGTAAAAATCATTTGGACGGGGAGGAGTGGTGTCGTTTTAAGCAACTAAATGCTTCAATTCATATGATGAGTATCGAATGAAGCAGAGAAAAAAAGGTATAGAATGAAGTAGTCTCTTGGTACTGGTATCACTTTAAGAGTACTGGTATGGAACTGGTATTTTTTCAACGATACCCAGCCCTTGTGAAATGGATTTTCCATCTTTAGGGGTTATAAATTGGGTTGTATTGGGTCAAGTCTGGGCCTTGAGGTCACACTGTAATTCTTAAGCAGGAGGATGCCTCCCATCCTCTCCTCTCCTTAACACTCCAGCTGTCTATGATGTCTTGGGGAAAGCAGAAACCTCTCTGATAAAGGGTAAATCAGCGTCGCCATGGTCACCAAGGTCGGAGAGGGCCTTCCTAGATAACACATATAGGTGGAATGTGAAACCAAAATGTGCTGACAGTGACCTGAACTGCAGTTCCTTGTTTAGAAACTAGTGAACCAATTAGACTCATTTTTCATATTGTAGGCTGATCTGCTGAGGTTAAAGACTAAGACCTTAGACTCAGAGACAGCATCCGAGTTGCAGGTGACTTCGATGTTCGTTATTTCAGTTTCTCCTCGATCAAGTGCTTCAATAAACTTTTTCAGCTTTAAGACATCAAAGGCTCGTGTCCACTTTTCTCCACCGCGGTGCTGACCATCGCTCAAAATATCCACAACACCTAGTTTGTGGCATTTGTGTGTGATCACATGAGGCCTAGAAGTGTATCAGTTGATGCTTGAGACACAAGAAGCAGTCAATGTACAGTAGCTCAGATGTACCAATCCGGCCTGATTATAATGAAACTGATGATTTTCTGAAGACCTGACACGTGTCAGCCCTCGATAAGTCGGGTTAAGTGTTGTATCGTGACGTTTTAAAGGTGTAACTTAGCGTTAATGTGGCAGTACGGAGCTGTGGGGGACCGTCGCCTCCACACTCACCTCCTTCACCACCGTTGTCAGATCAGGATGCTCCACCATGATGCTTTAGAAATGTTTTATATCCTGATAAACATCTGAGACCCAAACCTTTCACAGGAAGATAAAAAAGAAGCATTTTGATACAGTTTTGGCGTTATGGCTCGACAGGATTGGTGACCGATGTTTTATTATAGATAACACATGTATTTGAAAATACTGTAGAATAACAAAAGTCTTGGAAATAAAGATAAAATGACTCAGTGGAAAAGACTCATTTAAACCTGATTGGTTGTTTAACTTGTCAACAGTAGCTGTTGTGGTTTTTATAATTTCCTGTCATGTTGTCTAACATCCTGTTTGTCTGTGTGCTAAACGCTCCCACGTGTGTCGACTGTCAACAGTGAACGTCGCAGGTTTTGTTTGTGATGTGATCACACATCAGCCCCCCCCCCCCCCCCCCCCCACCCCCCTCACGTGAAAACATGTCGCCCCTCCTTTCTAATTTCATCTGGAGGTGGAGAGTCTGGTGAGAGTCTCTCTGCGGGTTCGTCACTACGGGCGACATCTTTCACATTACACACAGTGGTTTGATCCATTGTTTATAGAGAAATATTGATTAGCGCGGCTTTAAGGTCAAAGCAGATGAGGATGACAAACAACAGCTGACTTTTGTTTACAGTTGGGCACAAAATGGAAAAATTGGTAACAACATCAACTCTGCATCCTCCAATCAAAACTACTATAAGTATAAGCAGATATAAGGATAGTTTAAGTGTTTATTAATGCACAGCTTGTCAACAATTACAACTTCTATGAAAACATATTTTATATTATTACAAGTGTTTTATTATCTGTTTATACAGCAGCCTCCACTTATAGGAGGAGGAGGAATATATTAATAAACACTCACATCTGCTTATAGCTACATTACAGTGTGTTAAAATCCAGTTATTATATGTTTATGTACTGATTATAAATGCTAAATAGGAGAACTACGAGATCTTTAGTGACCTGATGGTTCAGTTTATACAGTTCAGCCTTCAGCTCCTCAATCTGTTTCTAACAACGTTCTAATGTCAAAATGTCCAAATTATTGAAAGTCTGTTGTGTTGCCAGAGACATGAGGTGTTTGTTTAATAAACAGTTTACAACATATAATATTGTGTTTTTTTGTCTGTTTGGCTTCATGATGGTACTGATGTCTCACCGTTACTATGAATAAATTCAAGAACAAGCGTGATGAAGTTTGTATTATATCTGCTCGCTGTCACGGTAACCTGATGTCACAGCATCGAGGCGTCACGTAGGCTGCAGAGAAATGGATCTGAAGGAACTGATGATGATGATGATGATGATGATGATGATGATGATGAGGTTTATGTTTTTTATGCAAAGTGGCGGCAAAAAAATAATAATTCCGAAGCAGAATTAGCTCATGACGAGGGTCGAGAGAATCCGTCTGCGCTGCGACAGATGTGGGGAAACTCATCCCGACCTCCTCCGAGCAGAAGCAGAGCTTGTAGAAGATGAGGAACTTCAGGCTGCCATGAAAAATTTGTCGTCTTTAAATGACTGAAAAAGAAATAAATGGTAAAAAAAAGAGATGTTTCAAGTACGTTCTGAAAAGTTTACACACAGTTGTTTTAATATGCAGCTTTAAAAGTGTTAATTTGTATCAATGGTTGCTGCTAAAATCTTTATATGTATTTATTTTCATTGCACAAGCACAACATAATTTGATCTATCTGCTTTGTTAAATATCCAAATATTGATGTGATATGTTTGTGTTGTTGAATGTAATGAATAATCTCAGCAGGGAATTTGGACTAAATGTCAGGTTTTTTTTAATCGGGTCCATTTGTAGTTTTTATGTTTTTTTTCAGCAGTCATATTTTTTTTAAATTGGAGATGCTCAGATCTCTCCCGGCTGCTTCCAGCTTGTGATTAGAGAAGCTTTGGATCCGCTGATTGTCGTCCGTCTCTAACGGAGCTGGCGACGAGGCTCAGGCTGGATGACCATCTCGTTCAAAACGGCACCACGCTGTGATGAACGAGTCCTGCCATCTTTTTTACTTTTGATCGCCGGGTGCTGAATAACGATGTCTGTGAGCGTGTGTGTGTGTGTGTGCGCTCTCGCTTTTTGCCAGTTTGACTGTGAACCAACTCGATTCGATTTCAAATGAAAAAACCCCACCAGCGATTCAAACCTGGAGACGAGACAAAAAAAAAAAAAAAAAAGGAACGAAATAAATAAAGCGGCGTTCTGGGCAGCTTTTATTTTGGCAGGCGGATCTGTTCTACATTTCTCTGCATCGGCGTCAGAAAACAGGAAGTTCCCGACGCGAAGAACAAGACCGGAGCTCGGATTGGATTCGGGTGATCTGACACGTTTGATGAATGAAAAGACAATAAAACAAAAAAAAGGAGCTGGAGGTGTGTGTGTGTGTGTTTGCCAGCGTCGCTTCGCCTTCTGTTCTCCTCTGAGTGCGACACCAATTAACTCCCAAACAGTTGTAATCAGGGGACCTGTGAGATACCACACAAATTCAATTAAACCATCCCTAACCGTGTGCCAACATATACACGTCGTCTTCAAAGCTTCTTTTCAATACAGAGAGAGAGAGAGAGAGAGAGAGAGAGAGAGAGCATGTGACGAGATCAAACGACAAAGCAAACAAATAAATCAATAACAACCACACAACCGAAGACAAAAGTCATCTGCAGGTTGTTTCATCTCAAACGTGGCTTCAGGGAACGACAGCTTTTTTAATGCAGGGGGGGGGGGGGGGGGGGGGGACGTCCAATCAAGTCCAGCTTCGGGCCCCCTGAAAAGTCTCTGTGTGGCCCTGCTGGTGAAACAGGAAGTAATAACAGCAAAATAAAAGCATGAGTGACAGAAGAGAGTCCGACTGTTTGTAATCGCTGCGGTTCGTCTTTGTCTAACAGCCGCACTGATAACACAGAGAGAGACTAAGAGGGCGTCGCTGGAAATGTATCCGACACGCTTTGACCCCCCGAGAGCAGGATGATGTCACTCAGACGAGGCTGTAGAGATCAGCCAATCGGATCGGGTCGGAGGTGACGCTCTCTCTTAGCGCTGATGGTTTGTGTTTGAAACTGATCAGATTAGTGAAGTTCAGCTCGCTGATTGTGTTTTCACCTCCAAGTTATTTAGGTTTTTTATAAAGGTGGTGAAACAGGATTATTTAAAAACATTCACACTTTAAAAACAGTTAAACCGGTGTGATTAATGTGTGACTGTTTCACCAAATGTCTGCTGATTTCCTCCTTTGCTGACATCACTTGAACATAAACGTGTCGTTCTGGGAGATTTGCTGAAACAGCTGATTCTGTCTATTTTTTGGGGAGGGGAGGACAGTCTCATTTTTTGCAGTGGAGGTTAAGAGAGGAGGTTAAGAGAGGAGGAGGATGCTCCGGCATCACGAAACCACACCCAGGAAACCAAAAAAACTGTTTATTAAAGATGATGATGGTGATAAACTTTATTTATGTAGCACTTTTCAAACCACAGTTACAAAGAGCTTTATATTATAGGAACACAAAAAAAATCAGAATAAATAAAATGCCATAAAATAAAACATGAATTCACCAAAAAGCAATTTTTAAAAAAGTGTTTTTGCAAGTGATCATTTGCTCATCTTTTCTCTCTCTTTTCCAAAATTTCCTCCCAGCTTAATGGTGAAATTTTAAAACTTAACTCTGCACAGCATCGAAACGTCATGTCAGCAAGAACCACGCCACAGCAACATGTCGTTTAAAGGAGGTATTGAATGATGAGGACAGATAAATGTGATGTGATTGAAGGTAGGAGGAAAGATGTCGTCATATTAGGCCGGTCTGAGAGGATGGTACTGAAGACCGGGGCGGAGGGAGACTCAGTGTGGGGGTTCTGTCTCAGGCATATATATATCCAGCCGAGCTGATCATTGGTCCTCAGACACTGCCTAGAATGAGACGTGGGGGAGGTATGCGCCGGACTGAATAGGAAGGGATGAGGGAAAGAGGGAGGGTGGGTCGAGAAATCTGAGACAAACAGGGTAGGATGGGTCGACCCGGTATGAGTAATAAGTAGTTAACTACATATATAATGACCTCCTCGTTAATGGGACATATTTCTGCACATTTCCAGGTCATCTCTGCATGGTTTACAGTTAATAACTCCTTTATTTTGGGGGCTTTATTTCCAATGGAAATAAAGGTTGGTTTGATAGGAGAGTTACTGTGAAATCAGTGATGACCTTCTGGGTGAGATATTATGTTTATGTGCAGTAGAGATGAAAGTTCTGCATCTCATGTTGTCTTTAAGGAGACAGGCTGTCTGAGAAACAAAGAGCAGTCCAGTCATTAAGTCCCCAGAGTTCATAGCGCTCGTCGTCTTGTGTTTCTCAGTAACTTTGCGAGCAGAGAAATAAAGGCTCGAGCTAATAGCCCTGATGAGGATGGACTTGCTAATTTGCTAATGGCTTCTTCTTCCTGTGGGCCATTAGATAAGCAGCAGCCAGCTATCCAGCCAGCGCTCTTTAAACCCGGCACGATGTAAACCCCACTGATCGCTATCGGCCCGCTAATGGCCTCTGAAAGGGAGAAAACACATTCAGTCACATTTACTCACAATGAGAGATACGGTGGCGTGTAATGCTAACCGGAGCGGATCCGCCGTTTGTTCCGCCGTGTCACAACGCTTTGATTTTGTGCTCGATACACTCTTTAGTTATTGTGCTGCTCTGTTTTTTTTTCTCTGGATGTGTCGGGCGATCGGCTTTAATCATTAGCACAGGAAGGTCCGGGTTGTATTGATTCAGATGAGCGCTCGACCCCATCACAGCAGCTCATCATTAACAGACACTTTACAAAGACAAACCACTAACAGGACATCACACAGACCACACACACACACACACACACACACACATCTACAGGTGCTGCTGCTGCTGCTGCGTCTGTGTTTATGTGTTTAAAGATCGAAGAGGTCAGTTAGTTTCCACCGAAGTCTTTTCTTCTCTTATTAGAAAGGAGCATGGTGTGCTTTGAGTTTTATCCACCTGATGAGCCCCTTTAACATTTTCTGTGCAAGAGCTCTCCGCCAGAGCAGGAAGTAAATTAAGTCAATTAGTTACACCAATTAAAAATAATGCAGTCTGATACAACAGGCCCGCAATAAATCCTGCCTTCGTCGAGGTTATAATCTTCAGTTTTTAGAGGCTGTAGTTTGTGCTGCTGTTGAATTGTATTCAAGATGTTTTTCAGCTGTTTACAGCTACATTCACACCGGGTGGAGAGGTTGTGTACTAGAGAAAACAGTAGAGATGCAACGATCGATCGGTTTTCAGCTAATTGGACCGTGATCAGTGTCATATATCTGTTTCCTTGCACACAGCACACACACATAATATGCGCATTGTTGTTGTGAAGTTCTTCAGCGTGAGTGATGAAGACAGAAACCTCTAAGACACTTAAAAAACCATCACTGTGGTGATCAGGCTCAGTTCCAAGAAGAAAAATGTAAGTTATTTAAATAGTTAATGGACATACGGTTGAATTTCAATATTCCATTGAAGATAAGTTACAAAAATGTTTGTGTGTGCTGTCAGTTATAGTTCTTAGAAAGAAAATAACTTTTAAATTATCAGAAATTGGAATCAGCCAAGAAAAACTGGTGTATCTCTAGAAAAACAGCAGAACTTTTAATGGAGACAATTTGCCAAAAATGTAAACAAATGTGGATTAAAATGAGGCTCAAGTAGCCTACAGCTAACTCACCGTATCCATGGTAACGTTATACATTCTGTTTACATCCCTGAAAGCATTATGGGAACAATAATCCTAAAACTGAGAGCATGTTTATCCCCAAAATGGAAGCAAGACGAGGAACAAAGACTCTCTCCTCTGTTCATTCATATATTCATATATATATACATATATTTGTCCTGTGTTGAAAACATACAGATGAATTATCAGGGTGTGATATTATTACAGGGATTTCATATTAGACTGGGTTATTTCCAGCGATGTGTACCTGATAAACTGGAACCTGTGTGTGGGTTGTGTGTGTGTGTTTGTGTGTGATCTCGGTCACCAACCACATGCTAGTTTTTTTTTTTTTTTTCTCAAAGGATGGCTGCACCTTTGACTCCTGACTCTGACTGACTGTATAACACGCTGCATCTCTTTTGTGCAGCAGTTTATACTCCAGCAGAGCAGAGTTATAAAACAGCTGACAGTGAATATTATGGATTCCTCCGGTTCGGTCTCTTCAGCACTCTGTTCACTGTCAGGATAGTTTATAATTCGGTCAACGGTGCAGATTTACTCGTACGAGTTTACTAAAGTCGAACTCTTTTATTTTTTTATCTGTACAAATACATAAATCACAGCGGTTCCATTGACATGAATAGATTTCAGTCCCATCAGGGGTTTTATGAGTGTTTAGTTTTTAAATGTGTTATTTCACTACATGACTCATATTAGCAACTTGCTTTTATTGTTATATAGACATTAGAGAGAGAAACACACATCTAAAATGTTTCTGCATGTCTGTGTTTTATGTTTAAGGTGCTTTTCTTTATTTTATGACAGAATAAAACCAAATGAGACAGTTAAGGTCTGGTCACGTTGTGTTTTCTGTTAAATTGATGACTTTGTCAAGGTTTAGGGGACTTTTGTCCTCATGGTTGCAGTAATACCTACAACATGTGTTGATCTGGGGAACAGTTTCTCTAGTTTCTCCATCTAAACATCTAAACCCGACCTTAATCAATTCCTTTTATAGATCCCTTTTGTGAACTCCATGATTAGACAGAGTGAGTCACTAAAATCAATCACACATTTTAACCAATAAAAGCTACATTCTCACCAGTAAAACCCCTCAAAAAACCCCTCAGATTACTGATGTCTACATTCTTTTAAAACTAAAAAATATGTATATCATAAAACATCATACATGATATAAACAGCACGGTCGCTGCGTACCTCGCAGTTTGTTTATTTTTATTTATACACACGTTTGTGTCACAGTTCATTCGTCTTTTTATTCAGTCGTTCAGCCGTCTCAACTCACTGTCCTGTCATTTCAGATTCAGCTACACCCGTCTGCCCTGCAGTAACCTCAACCCGTCCCACACACACACACACCTGAGTCCTCACACCCACCTGCTCACCTGTTCCTCGTCCCCTCATTAGCTCTGCAGTGTATATATACAGGTACATGTTTTACCATCACGCCTGTTTTTAGACCTCAAACCTGCTCCTGCCTGCGTTATTTTAATAAAAGTGTTGTTGACTGTTTGAGCTTTTTACTGGTGTCTCTGAGTTCTGTGTTTCTGAGACATGACATGTTCGTATTAGTGTCATTTGAGAAGTTTCTAGAAGTTATAGGATTTAATGTCTGCTTTGATGGGAAATGTCTTTTGCCAGATATTAAGTAGTTGTGTTATTAAATGACTAACGTAGTTAAGAGTATCAGTTTCGGTTGTTCTTACAAATATAGCATTTTATATTTTTATTTGAAAGCAACTTTGCCTTTTATCCTCAATAATCTCTTAAAGGGATTTTTTTCCAGCTCTATATTTATATTCTGGGGCTCTACTGGAATATCTTTGCATGATTTCCAGTTAAAAACTCCTTATTTATCTTCTACTGGTCCTTTATGCAGCCCCTCAGTTCAGCCTCTGTCTGAAACAGGCCGTTTTAGCTCCTGTCTCTTTAAGGCCCGCCTCCTGATGAGCCCACTCTGTTCTGATTGGTCAGCTTCAGCTTTTTTTTTTTTTTTGTTCTTTACCCAGAATGTCAACTTCTCAAATACATCTGTACATGTTTCAGCTGAAATCTGAAATATGAGACAACACAAACAACACTTTGACCATGTTTAGCATTGATATCCAACATCATAACAGTATAAACATAACAGAAAACCAGAAAACAACATATGTCCGCTTTAAATCCGTATTGTTTAAGGCAGTTTTGTATCTCTCTCAGCATTAACTCAGCTGCTACTTGACTGAACGTCCCTGCGGTTGATCCTCAGACTCTCCGTGACAGGCAGACTGCTTCTCCTCTGCAGAGCCTCTCTGACAGAAGTGCTTACTTGCAGTTTGCCTTCAGTCCTCAGACTGTAACTCTGCTGCCTTTGTGCTTCAGTCACTCTGCTGTCATTTAGCAGCAGCAGCGGCGCAGCAGCAGCATCAGCCGTCCGACAGCATCTCACATCCTGACTCACGGCCTGTCGTTAGCTCCTCGGCTTATCAGAGCAGCGGCGTAATGGCGTTGCAAAAAAAAAAAAGCCTAATTAGATCTAAATTAGCGTTACTTTCTTGACTCAACATTATGGATTGAGGATGAGGGACTAATTACGCTGCTATTAATGCAGAGAGAGGTTAATGACAGGGGAGGGGGGGGCAAGTTTGTCACCAAAACAGAACAAGGAGGGACGTGATCGGTTCGTTTCTGCTGAGGCGAGCACTTCTGACAATTTGTGAGCCGGCTGCATTCTCCCTATGCTCATGATCAATGTACACTTTATATGTGGTAAACAAATAATAACTCAGGCTTCCAGGCAGTCAGCAGCTCAGTAGATTAAAGCATAAGCCTCGGGATGCGTGGACGCGACATATTCGCCTGTAATTATGTGTGTAACAAATCATCAGGAGGTGTTTGTCTGAACTTTAGATTACAGCCGCTGCACAGGTGGAGCTGTTAGCGGGATCACAATGCTGTGAGATTAAGGCATGAAAGGCAGCAGCTGAATGAAGTATGAAGTATGAAGCATGCAGCGACATCTGCTCATCAAAACTACACTGAAACACGCTGTCAAATCTCCATGTGAAGTCATCGCTGTAATTTACTGGAATGAAACATCCAGAAGATCTTTATGATGGTGATTGACAAATGTAAAGATCTAAAGTGACATCAGCAAAATGATTAGGTTCATCCTCTTAGAAGCAGATTTGACCTCTGTTAACCTATAATGAGTTAGAGTAGTTAGTTAAAGTAACTCAAATCTGTGTGTTGCACCCACTAGAGATTAAAAGTATATTCAGGGATAAAACATGTTTCATGATTGTAATGGATGACGTGATGACCACCCAACATGAAGAATATCCAAATATAAGAATATCAGTTGTTCACTTAAGCTTGAGACAAATCTAAAAAAGTGTTGAAACCTACAAAACTGGACTGACCATCCATAAAGATTGTCTCCACCAACTGGCACCAATATATATACATATATATATATATATATTTAGTCTTTGACAATCAGGAAGAAGCATAAACTTTACAACTGAGCGTGAGAATGATACCAATAATCGCATGTTTCTGTACTAAAAGCAACATGGAGGCAACAGGCCGCTTGTATTAATACACCCATGGCTAATATGCTGTGCAGTTTCAGCTAAAAAGCTAAAAAAGGAGAAAAAAAGCAGAGTTTCCTGATTCCCGAGACTGTAATAGGAGGTGAGTGAAGCTAACTTCAGGTTCTGGTTCGGTTGTGCAGCTCCTGAAGTTGATGTTGTAGAGACGTTAATTTTCTTTACAGCTCAGTCAACTTTACAACTCAGTTTCAGTTGGTCAGTGCTCTCTCTCACCACAAACCTTTCTTCTTCTTCTTCTTCTTTATTTTACTGCATGACTCCATCACACTGACACACGTGACGGACCTGCTCCAACTCGCCCCCATCAGTCCCCACGCCCCCAAATCGGATTCACACTTTCACATTCAAGTGTCCAAACTTTTGATACTGTATAAACTCAGTTCCTGAGCCTCAGAACATCTGTCGTTTGGGTCGCTAGGGAACATCTTGCGAAACAGGAAGCAGCTCATGAGGCTGAGCTCTGACTTTTATAATCTGACATGTTTTGAAACTGAAGAGTGTGTTCTGCTACATATTATTATCTAATTATATGACATTTACATAATGTTGTTAAATAACTTGAGAGAGCGAGAGGGAGACAGGGAAGCCATCGCTAAATGCTAAGCTAAAGTAGCTAGCTGATCTGAAATGCACGTAAACAACTGTGTGACTTGCGAGAAAGTCGCTAAAAGAAGGAGAAAGCTAAGAGTGCGTTTAAATGTACAGCAGGTAATTAGCTGCAGTAATGAAGGATGTAGCTAAATTAGCTGGGTTGAGATGCAGAAACGATACCAGTAATACAGAAGCTCCAGCAACAGGAAATGAGACAAAATCACTGCATGTCACATCGTTTATGTTTGGTTCGTGGATTTATTGCATAATTTTTGTTATAAATGTCAATACCAGGAAAGTTTACAAAAACTTAAATGACAATATTTCAATTTTGGATTGAAACTAATTTGTAATACTTTTTAGATGTTTACTATTATGCATATAAGACCCTAAATTACATAGTTAAAATGCTGTTGTTGATTTGGGTTTCCAGTGGCTTTAATATAATTTATGAGACGTTACAGTGCAAAAGATAAAGTAAACATGGAGTGAAAATTAGTTTTATGACTAAAAAACAATAAACAGAGTACACTTTGAATGTTTGATGCAAAACAAAGAATGAAAATGAAAGGAGAAGTGAAGTTTTGAGTGTTTAACTTGCGACTGTGTGTGCAGCTGACTGATGGGAGCAGACGCTACTCAGCCAGCCGGAGTTCCTCGACGTTTCCCCCATTTTCAGCGACTTTAAATGTGACCCCAGAGAGACACACAAAATCTGGAGCTAAATGCTGAAGACAAAGTATGCAAATGAGTGATTAGTTCAATAACAGTTTCCCAACATCAGGCCTTAAGCAACTGCTCTGCATCTATTATAACAATTACCATATGTGGCGCAGTGTCGTGATGGATCAGCCCCTCGCCGCCGCCGCCGCCGCCGCCACCGCCACCATCCCCAAACCGCAGCCACCGAATGAGCAAACAGCGTGCTAATGGGAGACAGAGGAAGGGTAAAAAAACAGAGAAAACACATTCAGCCCAGCGTGACAATCAGCTCATCTTGCAGACAAACAGAAAAGAAAGAAAAAACATCTGTGGGAGGAAACTGCCTTATCGACCTTGACAGAGAAAGAAATATCACTTCTTCTTTTTTTTCCTTCAAATTGACCTTCAACCATCATAAGATAAGTTCAATGGAGTTGTTAAGTGGGAGGATCTATTTCAGGCACCCCTGGTTATGGAGGTAAAGGTGCCTGGTTGAATCATCTGTGTTAGAAAATATCTGCACCTTTGATAAAAATAAAAATAAAAAAAGTCAAAGGTACAAGTCTGTAAACATAAAAACTTTGGGGAGCAAGTTAACTACGATTCCCAAGATGCATTTCGACGAGAAACATCCAATCCCAGAGTTTAAAATTTGGTCATGTGGTCTGCTAAACGGCAGGTGGAAGCTAAAGATTTTACAATTTTACAAGATGCAAATTAAATCAATTTAGTTCCAGTCATTACATCATCATTACATCATCATTACATCATCATCACATCATTCCCACTGAGTTAATTAGACATCCAGAGTTCATGAAGTAAGAAGTCTGCATCTATTTCTGCATTGATGATGTGGTAACATAATAATAATAATAATAACAGATCTTGGATGGACATGAAGCTTTTTTGGTTGAATCATCAGTACAAACACTTAGAAAAGATTTGTTTCTTTGATTGAACAAAGACTGTTAACATAAAAACACTCTCAGGCTGCATTTTAGTACAAAAACATCCAATCACAGACCCTGAAATGAATGTGCTGCTGACTTTGAACTGAGGTTTAAGGTTTTATTTTGTAGAAACCTGATAAAAGATGAAGTAGTTGAACTTTTGGTTGAATTCTGCAGATACTGCGATGTGTTTTGTTCCCTCTACAATCATTAAATGTTCTGAATTCTCAGATTAACGCCTCTGACTGGCTTCTTCTCCATAGCAACACTACCGAGGGTCATAAACATCAGGAGTATTTAGAACGAGCCGCCATGAACACGATTGGAGACCCCTGTGTTTCTGTGTTGAGGAACATTGATATTACTGACAACTTGGTGTCAAATCTTTAGTATTTTATGTCCAGGACGCATGACCAGAGTCAGACTGGGAGAAATCCCAGTGAGCCGGTCGCTATGTGGGCCGCTTGAGCAGCCCATCATGCAAAAACAAAAGCAAGAGCGCCAACATCAGCACTGGTTCAGAAAAGAACATCCAGAGGTATTGTTTGTTCAGTTTTAATCAACAGAGCAACAAACTCACAACTGTCAATACATTTGCTGATCTCTGATTGGTGCAGGGAGATAAATGACATCACCTTTTCTTTTCAACTGAGCTCCGTCTACTTCAAATGAGTGTAAAGAAAAGACAAATACAGAAAAATCTCAATTTCATGTCGCCGTCGAACCTCCATCACTTATAATAGAAGCTCACTGAGAAAATATGTTAAGCACCTTTTTTTTTTTTTAAAAAGAAAAGGTTCAAGGACAAATGTTTCTGATCCACATGGCTCCTTCTGTTTAACATCTCTACTGTTCACAGTGCAGCTTGCCTTTTGATTCACACGTTTTCTACGGAGTATCAGTATCATGAAACAAGACAGAATAAGGCAATAAGGTCAAAATATGAATCTGCAAAGTATCCAGTAACTTCAGCTGTCAGATAAATGTAGAAGAATAAAAAAAAAGAACAATATTCACCTGCGAGATGTAGCGTTGGAGAAGAAAAAGTCTTCACACTCAAGTGTAAAATATCTTTTTATCTATTTGTACACTGTAAAAAAAAAAAAAAACCTGTCATGTAAGAAAAGTTAGCCCAACCTTGAGATACAATTATGAGACTGAGCCTCACTTAGCCTCAGCACGCCGGCGTGTCTCCATGGTTACGGGCCTTCTCTCTCTCTCTCTCTCTCTCTCTCTTTCTCTCTCTCCGAGCTGGCATACGCTAACGACACCGTTGATTTGTCGCCCGGTCTCGGCAACCTTGTAAGGTGACGGCGAGGCGCGGGCCCCGTGTACGTGGTGGCTGGACTGCTGGTGATAATTAGTCTCTGTAGCGGCGCCGCTCTGACTGGGCGCACATGTTCCAGCTGTCACAGGTGTATTCTGGGAGATGCGGTTCGGTGACAGCCGTGACAGCGCCATCTGGACCTGTCCGTATCGCGGGACGCCGACTCTGTGGTGACAAGCTGCGAGCGGCGTCGAGAGACTGTGAGATGAGTGTGCATGTGCAGGCGTGTGTGTGTGTGTGTGTGTGCTTTTGTCCACTGTGTGTGTGTGTGTGTGTGTGTGTGTGTGTGTGTCTGATACCTTGTCTGAATATTCAGGATGCCAGCAGGAGAGCATGTTGCATGGTGTGTGAGCAAATGGGTGTGTGCACATGGATGTGTGTTTGCTGGGTTTCAGCTGGAACTCATGTCGCTCCAGTGTGTAGTTTTTAATGTGTATATGTGTGTGTGTGTGTGTGTGTGCGTGGTATGTGTGTGTACTGTGCTGTGTTGTGTTTCATGTGTGTGAGTTCTGTAGGTGGATGTGTGTTTTTATTCTCGGTCTATATCTAGCAGTCCAGCAGGAATTCATGCTGCCGGTTTCAACATTTATACATGTGCAGTTTAGTGTGTGTGTGTGTGTGTGTGTGTGTGTGTGTGTGTGTGTGCGTGCGTGCTGATCAGTATGTCTGTTATTTTCAGTATTAAATCATGAAGCGTTCGTATTATTACAACAGTCCTATTTTTAACCAGCTGAAAGTTGGTAGTGTTGTGATCCGTCTGTGCTTTCAGAATAAAATATCACAAGAGCTGCTGCACATATTTGCATGAACAGTGTGCGGTGAAGAAGTCGCTGGAGAGATGTGAACGGACGTCATGCCTGGATAAACACAGTAAAGGGCCACAGGGGGGCAAAGATGAACTGTTGACCCCTCTGATATACAGGGACTGATTAAATATTACTTTCTATAAGCTGAGACTTCTCAAAGTTACAGATTGTGTCAAAATAAAAGCATTTAACACATGCGATTGCAAGACACCACTACTTTAAAAAACATGCATCTTCTCCTAAAACATATACAAAGGCATGTAAGGTGTCATTATAAGCTGAGCTGTTGGATCAAGAACACACAGGAAACTCTGTTGACAGTTGTGTTGCATTGTGGGTAATGTAGTTGCCAGGTTTTGACAAAGGAGAAGAATATGTGTGGAATGAAAAAGATGCTGTTAATCGTGAGTCCAATAGTGTTATAGAGGTATAACGCTATATCAAGGGCTTTTTTAAAGGTCACAACATTTCATAAATTAACTCAACTACGTTTCATGAATCTGTAGAGACCAGAGGTAGAGAAAAATGAGGATAATAACAAAAAGAACTAAAGTTCCTGGTACATTAAGTCCTGAAATCAGAAGAGCTCTCACACAAAAATAAAACACAGGAGCAGGGACCCAAAACTTCCCGGAAACTGTCATAAATCTTTCAGCATCAGTCTTTTCAGTTTTTTTTTTTCTATTCCCCTTAAAAAAAAAAGTTCTCTCCTTGAGATACACTTGTCCCAGCGCTTATCCCGTTCCTGGAAACACGCCCTGCGGTCATCTTTCGTCACCGTGTCCGGAGCCTCCTGCCATTCTTACTGGATTTCTTCCAGGGTGACGAATCTTCTCCCTTTCAGTCCCGATACGCTGAAGGCGAACGCTACCTATCAGCAAATCAAATAATTACACCCTACTCCCGGGCTATCGATGGCTTCTGAGGATTACACGGTCGATGCTTATATTTCTAGCTAGCTACAGCAATGTCTATACAGTCGGTGTACACACAGACTGGAAACAAAACAACCAAACTCATTAAAATAAAGCAAAGAAAAAAATTATCTGCAGTCCAGTCAGTTTTTTGACCTCCTGACCTTTGCTCTAGCGCCACCATCAGGCCAACTCGTACACAAAAAAATAGCAAAACAGGCTGTAATTTAATTAAAAGCTTTCAGACCGAATGAATCTCTGAATGAAAATCAACTTCAGATGCTTTTCAGAGTCTTTGTTCCTGCAGGAACATGATGGATGTGATGCTACTGCAGCTACATCATGTGTGTGTGTGTGTCTGTGAGAGATGAAACAGTAGATGAAACGCTGTGTGTGTGTGTGTGTGTGTGTGTTGGGGGTGGTGGGGGTGGTGGTGGGGGTGGTGGTGGTGTAACAGAGCGAGGTGTTGCCCGTTATACCGAGCCTCCCCCTGGGCTGGTAGCTCTGGAAGCTCTCTGGAAGCTCACTTCACTCAGATACATGCAGATCAAACGCTGCATTGATCTCTGGGCTTCACACACACACTCACACACACATACATACACACACACACACACCAGTACCAGCACCAGCTCCACAAACACCCCCGTTCTTTCCACCAGAAGCTGTGTGAAATATGAAACACATGTTAATTATGATCACGCCGAGTGTCAGTTACAGCTCAATGTGAAACCTTTTTTTTATCTTATCCAGGGAAAAGTTAAATGAGCTCTGTGCGCTCTCTCCCAGCATCGCTCTGATTGGCTGATATACACTTGGGCTGACAGGTGATTCATTTAAAAGCTACAATAATATATTTTTTGTCCACTAGGGGTCAGAAAACGAAAGCTAACATGTTAGCAAAGGTCCAATTTTCACTTCTTCTTCTCCTTTTAGCTCTGATTTGGTCTCAACCAGCTCCTGAGAAGAATATCTGGATCTTTAGTTGCCAGTTTGCTGAAGAAAACGTAAATCAGACAGCGTTGGTGCTGTTGAAAGGTGTATTTGTTATGCTTTTAATGATGCTAGGCTAGCTACCATTTTCAAAAATCTCCCGATCGTAAAGTCGTAACAGAGTAAAAACATTTTCTGGAAAACTGGTTGTTTCGAGGGAAATTTTTTTACACTTTTGTATTTCCTGGAGATATTTTCCACTTTGTATTCCATGACAATATTTAGTTTTCATGAAAAAAAAGGTTGAAAATTAAAAATATAATTACTTATTATAGTTCAGATTTTACAAACAATTTACCCATCTTGAGGTTGTTTATATAATACATATTCAAAGCTAAATGAACTTTAATATTGATTAATTACCCTTTCCAGTTGGTATGTAGTCATCTCTTTATGTTATCTGTATTATTTTTTGTTGACTTTATGAATAGAAAACCTCAGTGATGATGTTCTTGTAAAAATAAGTTGGAAACAAAGCATGGAATAATGAAAGAAAAAAAGAAAGATTAGATGCATATTTACCAGGGATGGCACACACTGGTGCGAATACGTGTCTGCATGAGTTGAAAATGTTTTAACTGAGTGAAAATCTATGAATCTGCTTTATAAACGTACAGAGACGACAGGAAAAATGAGAGAGACTGAAAGAGAAATACAGAGAGAAACTGAGTTCAGTCAGAAGCTCAACTGAACATAAACACACATGTTGCTAGCTAACTTACAGCTAACATCTGTATAGTTAGTACTTTGGTTGTTTGGGGCAAAAAAAACACAAATGAGCAGTCAAATTTGCGCAAATGACACATCACTTGTCTGTCCAAACACCATCTGAAAAGGTCTGAAATGCTACCTGAGAGTTTTGTCTGGCCTAACAAACTTCACCTGAGTGCAACAGCTAATATTTCGACAGTATATCACAGCTGAAACTGTGCTCAGTGAATGAAAGGAACATTAATTCTACATCGTACTGTTTAGCATTACGACCTCGGTTATAGTTTATGAGTAAAGAGTAAAGTCTAGACCTGCTCTATGTGACAAGAGCTCTGAGATAATATGATTTGGCACTATATAAATAAAAATTGAATGACCTGATGTTTTAAAAAAAGCAACATTATTGTTAAATCAGAAGCTGGTATTGAAAATTGAGTCAGTTTCATAGACTTTAGTTATTTTTTTTAGACGTACAGCTGGTTGTGTTCTGATAACACTGATAACATTTATTAGAACTTTGGCTTCTTTTGTTATGTGAAAAGAAGGTTTTGTAGAAAATTATGTCTATATTTCAGAAAATCTAATAAAGCATTGTATTGGTAATAAAAAACTAATATTATACCAGCACTATACTGGATAATTTGAAGAGATACTCAGGCCTGTTAATCATAACAGCACACAGTGCCTTAAAGCAAAGCCTTCCAACCAGCTCTCATTATGAGTCTGAAACAGCAGCAGATAGATGACTGAAATGAAAAGAAGTACATGCAGAGCACTCTGTATGCTGTTGGCAGTGTGTCAGTTCCTGCAGCCTCACCTGCAGTCCTGTAATCTACCATGGAGATGAGGTGGACAGCGAATGGAGAAACATTTTCTCCTCTTATTTAATCCAAATAGTTTGTTTTTATGCATAACAATAGTGTGAAGAGCCCTTGATTTAATTAAAATCCCCCCGGCTGCAATAACAGAAGCTTAACATCAGCGACAGACAAAGCAGGATGAGTTTGGTGAGGCTAAACATGCCCTGTAGCAAACTGACAGTGCTAGCTCCAGCCTAATGAACGCTCTGCTCTGTATTCCTGCCGCTGCACGTGTGGACTCGCAGCCGCTGTGTTTTCTTCTGAATTAAGTCGTTCCAACACTTTCGGTCCACAGTTAAATATTTCTACAGCTACCGGCCATGAGAGTTGATGTGAATATTCATGGATCCCAGAAGGTGAATATGAATATTCTCAGTGACCTCCTGACCTTTTCTAGCACCGTCATTAATAGGTGAAAATGTCCGCTCTGATAGCAGAAGTGATGCAAAGTGCTTGACGTGGAAGAGAATCAAGCAAAGAATAAAATGCAAATACACACAATGAAATGAGAAAAAACACAAGGATATCATGAAAAATATATAAAAGTCAAAAGTCAAAAGTCAAAAGTGTGCCCGAATACAAATACGTTATTTGGCAAAGCACAAAGAGTGGGGTTTTTTTTATGAATATTTGTATCATACAAATATGTTAAAAATTATTTGTTTTCAAGAAGAAAAAAAAAACATGTCAAATACCAGAGTGCAGGTCGGTTACATCGCTATCTCAGTGTCTCTCCTCTGCTCCGCTGTGACGTCTATCAGCAGGTCTCAACGAGGGGAGTCACATCCACCTGCTACATGACGCACATTTCCTAATTTGGACGAGTTGGGGGTGTTCCCCAGAGATAAAGCTGAACTATTGATACAAATGAAGCGCTCCCAAGGGAACACTTCATGAACACTTATTGTAACACTTTAATTTTCTAAATATAAAAGCATAATAAAAACAAAAACAGGATTTTTAAGCCTCTTTACACTTTTATTCGAATACAAATACAAATAATTTTGCTGCCTCAACAAATACAGATACAAATACAAATACTGGGTTCTCTGCACATCCCTACTCTCTGCTAACTTGAATGGGGATAAAATAATTTAATCAAGCGGCTCTTCTAGACTCTCCAAATGTTTATCAAACCAAATGGATCATGTACTGTATATTTATTTTATTCTGTTTTTAATGTTTAATTATCTTGTGTATTTATATTTATTTTATTTTTTAATTGCACATTCATTTTTTGTACTGTATATGTATTTAGTTTTTATTGTACATCTAGTTTGTATATTGCACATTTATACATTTTCTTGTGTTGTATGATGGTAAGAAAAGCACAGACTCTTCATTACACACAGCCTCTAAGACACGACAAGAAAGTTGAAACTCAAACTTTATTAATAAATTGACAGCGAGTTGTAAGCGGCACGCAGGGATTATAAAAGAGAGGCAGAGATAGAGACTGTCTGCATCACTGCACAGTAAGATGTCTTTTCATTTCAAACTAGATTTCCAATCAGAGCCATCTGCCTTTTTTTGAAGCCTCTTTTTCTGTATGTTTGGGCTCGTTTTGAAGAGCTCCGCCGCTCTCGTGTGAAACTTCTCCTGCATGACGCTGATGTTCGGCCTCGGCTGAAGGATTACACGCTCATCTGGACGGTGACATGATTCACGGATGGTGAACGTCTCGCTAAATATGACTGGAAGAAGTTTGCAAAGGCTGGCAGTCAGAGGCGGACTTTACTGTTACCAAGGAAGGCCCCAACTGAGAGGAGCCCTAACAAACTATGATTAGATATAAATATGTTCCTATACAAACATATATTCACTTTATATTATTTAGTAACATTGTCCCCATGCATACTACTGAGCAACCTGATTTATCCTGTTTAATGGTACAGTAAAAAATGCTAAGCGAATCATTGTTTTCAACGAGTCATTCTGGTCTCAATCTCTAAATTCAGGACCTCCAATAAGTGAGCTGGTGGTCATTTTGGACATTATTGCTCTGTTAAGATTTGGAGACTTATAGCAGCTTTGATGTCTGCTGTGTGGATGTTGATTGACAGCTGTGATTGACAGGTGGCTCACCTGCTGCTCTCTCCAGCTTTGTGACGCACACTGAGACCACGTCCACACTAAGCCGGCTACATTCATAAACACATCTTTTTCTCTCCGTTGAACAGCCTCCAGAGTGGTTAAATGTGAAAACGCCGGCTTGGTGTTGTAGTGTGTACGAGGAGAAATGCTGTCATATCACTGACATAACAGATGGTGGCAGTAGTGAGGCATTTTATTGGAAGAAGAAGAAGAAGAAGAAGAAGAAACACTACGACAATAACAACAATGGCGGACGACTTCATGCATGTGTTGTTCTCTTTATTGTCATTTATTGTTCATCGTGTAGCTAATCTAACTGTTGGAATCTGCTGCAATAAACTAAATGTCACGAAGCCGCCGCGGTTATTTCTTCTTCGCTGGTTTTCTGTGGCTGACCAGTAGGAGGAGAATTACCAGTTTTGGCGCCTAATTTAGATGTTGGACTTAATCACTTAAACCCCACTATCACAATTTCATGTGAACTTAATTATGAACGTTCTTTTAACCACAAACTTAATTGATCATGAACTGTATTTTTTCATTATATACTTTCTTGCCCCACAATTAACTTATAAAACATCTTTTTCAAGACTGTCCTTCAAAATAAAAGCAACACAACAGGTCATAACCGCCAGCGGCCCGAAACAACCTAAATTAATTCTTACATGACAGATGAATAAAACACAACTATAATGCTCCTGACTCCATATCATAGCAACAGCAAAGACTGCTGCTCCTCTGCTAAATTACTGACTGAAAGTTGTGACATGCAGATTTAATTATGGTAGATGTTAATTATATAAGTTGTGCATTTTTTTACAAAAATAATAAATACATTCACTTATCTCTCCTCTTTCCATTTAAATAGATTCTGAGGATCTCACATCATCTGATCAGCTGTTCTAAATTTAAGCCTCGACACACTGAAAAGATCCAAAAGTACCACATATGGTTCAGTTACCTCGTTAATACAGTAACAATTATCCTCTAAATCAGGGTGAGAACGACAAATCCTCTGCTGTTGATTCACAAGATCCTTATAATATTGATCTGAATTAAATAAATGCTGCTGCCACGTTTTCAGATCCTCACGTGATCTTTATCGACCCCATAGTGTCAACAGGAAGTGACCCACCCTCCTCTTATCTAATTGCCAAAATGTGACCCCCCACCATCACACTGTCACATCTCAAACCCCCCCTCAAATTTCCCGTATGTCTCTACGCTCCGGCGGCGTCACTCCTCCTCCTCCTCCTCTTCGTCTCTTTGATGAAGAGGAAGTGGATCAGCAATCAGGGTGCTAAACATAGCGTGACCCCCACAGACTACACACACACACACCCTGCAGTGTCTCCCAGGCCTCCCTAATCCTCTGATTCGTTCCGTTTTTCTAGGCGGGCAGTGAAGTACTCGCTCTCCAACACATCAAAGACACACTGCGACACTTCCTGTGTGTGTACATATGTGTGTGTGTGTGTGTGTGTGTGTGTTAAATATACATACAAAATGCTGATAAGGTGGGTCAAGATGTTTCATGTTTGGATTGTGTGTGTTTGTGTTTGTGACAGTTGACCGGTTTCAGCTTCGATACACCAGTGACATCACACACAAACACACACACACACCAGTACAGTACTGAACTGCTCTGCTGACCCACAACAGTTCTGTAAATGTTTTATTTAATATCAATAATCATCAGTCATTCTGTTTGCGTGAGATGGATTTAAAGCTTTTGCTGCTGATCTGCGTCGATGTTGAACTCGCCGTCCTGACGCTCATCAACTATCTGTCGGACCTTCACAATAAGAGCAGAGCTGCACGTTTAACTGTATAACAACAGCTATCAGGATTTGACCTTTCACGGTTAATTAAACTCGATCGGGTGCAACACAGCAGATCAAATCAAGCGCTCCCTATTCACAGGTGAACCGTTGAGCTTATCACAGGCATCTGTCTGCTGTTTGGTGAAACATTTTTTGTAAGATTAAAAGTTAGAATCTGCACACAGTGCTAATATTTTCATTACTGAGTCCAGTCATATATATATGTGTGTGTGTATATGTATATATATATATATATATATATATATACATATATATATATATATATACACACATATATATATATATATATATATATACATATATATATATATATATATATATATATATATATATATATATATATATGAGGACTTAATTACCTTTCAGTAAAGACATTTAATGGCATCGTCACTATCTTATTTAGGCATGTCATATATTATTTGCAGAATACGCAAGGAATGTATTATATTAGTGTGATGATGTCATTAAGTCAGTGAATTGGCTGTTGATACAACTGAGCCCTGTTTTAATTTCTTTTTGTACCCAGTAGTGTTTATATTTTGGTTTATCTGCACCACTAAATGTCATGAATTAGCTGCTATCAGTTCCTGTTTGCACAATCACTTGGATTCATTTTGACACTAAAAGTCTAAACTAATCATGAGGGAAGATTATAGGTTATAAAAAGAGCCTTTATTGGATCGCAGTGAAGATGTAGACAGGAACTGTGGGGAGAATGAGAGGAGTCTGACATGCAACAAAGTGGAGTTTGGTCCAGTTTTGTTGTGTTATGATTGTTGTAAATGAATGATGTGTGTTCTCATGTAACTAAGAGTCCAGTTGATTTGGACTCTTAGGTTGGTTTTCCTCATTGGTATGATCCAATGGGCAGACAATCATACTCGGACCAAATCAACCACACAGAGACCCTCTAGAGGAAGTGGTCTCAGTCTGGTCACAAACGAATTCGGTAGCCAGGTGAGGTGTGTTTTGCATGCTGGGATGTGGACGGGTGACATCAGCAGTTGCTAGAAGATCGACGGAGAATGAATCGAGGTCTGACCTGGACTGACAACCAGGTACGTTGTCTTCTTGATATTTGGGCAGACAGGAGCCTCTTCAGGACCTTCTTCCTGTGTCTACTTTCTCACTCCTGCCCCAGAAACACCTGACCAATGAGAGGAGAGAACGTGGCTTTTATGATTTTGGTTCGCTTGGATTTCTTTCTGAAGAACCAGAGCAAAGCAACTGTAGGGTTGAAAACGTCCTTAAACAGCTGTCTGTGGTGATTCAACATCACTAAACGTGCCTGAGGGAAAAAAAACAGGTGCTCATGCATCTCACTCACATGTTTTGGAGTCAGTGTGGATTAATACTTTGTTTCTGATCTGTGAGACGGACGAGTGAAAAACACTTTTTTTGTGGACCGGCCTTGAGTTTAAAATCAATGCAGTGTTTAGTGACTCACAACAGTTCCCACAGTGAAACAAAGTAAGTTGTGTTCACAATGCTGACAATATTTTCTCTAAAAATCACAAATAACACTTTGTATTTGATGTGATAATTACTGTTATCACACTCTTACGTTTCCACTAAATTTTTGCACATATTTTAAACCAATTTCTAAAATTTTGGTCCAATTAAATGTAAATCATCGCTGTATGATGAAGGAGACGGGAGTCATGGAGCTAGATGAACAACTATAATTTACAGAGTTACCCGGAAGTCACTTACAATGCATTATGGGTACTGTAGTCTCTTTTTAGCTCAGCAACAGACTTTTCAAAATAAGGGTATAGGGTTTCTTTAACACTTAGGAACAGTATTAAATCACTTTAACAAGTCCTTTTGTTTTCTGGGTTTTTTGTTTTGACCTATATGACCTGAGGTTACATCACTTTTCACTTATAAATCAAGTTTCTCTGGAACCCTTGAAACTAGTGACTGCTGGTTCACTTTTTCATGTTTGTCTTACTGGCATCAACATTTGTTTTCAGGTCTCTTCCCTCTACATTGCTGTGCAGTGTTGTCTGTTGTCCCTTAACAGTCTCACTTTATCTCACTGTTTGTATTGTCTTTACAAGGGTTAATTCTGAGTCCATTTGTTGCTGTTTGGACAACTTCCTGTCTTTTATCCCAACCACAATTCAGTCTCTGCATCATATTTTTTTTTTTATTTTCAGTCATTGGCAAAACTCCCAAAATATCATCTGCTGCATCTCCCATCGCATGAAGGATTAAATTCACCTGATATTCTTTGGGTATTTCCCTTTAATCTCTCAAATCATCTGATCCATCTCCATTCTGACAGATTTAAGAAGTCAAATGGATCTGGGTATGATATTTGTACAACTGCCACTGTCATTATGCCCCCCCCCCATCGTTTTATGTTCAGGAAAACGTTCATGCCGCTCCGTCGTTTCTCCTCTTCTCTCCCTGGTGTGAGTATCTGTCCAGGCCTCGTTGCCTAGCACCTCACAGACTCGAGCTGATTCTCTGCCTTTGAGAGCATGCATCGTCGGTTGTGGTTTTCTGCACTTATTTTCACTACTAATCTGCTCCCCAAGTGTCTGCTCGCTGAGAAAAACATCAGATTAGTTTATAGCAGAGAAAAACACAGAGATCTTGAGTTCTGTTTCACTCTCTGACACCATGTGTAATGAAGGAGACGGGACGACAACAATTTACTGAGTTACCCAGAAGTCAGTTACATTGCATTATGGGTACTGTAGTCTCTACCACTACACCTCATCTTGTTGTGCAAGTGTATGTTTCCATCATCCAAAAATATTAAAAAGGACACAAACTCTCATAATATCACACACTGACTACTGCTTCTCATTATTGGCAGGTCTCCCTACATGCATGTTCAAACCTCTGCAGATGATCCAGAATGCGGTGGGGTATCTGGTCTTCAACTAGCCCAAAACAGCACATGTCGCCCCGCTGTTCATATCCCTCCACTGGCTCCCAGTTGCTGCCTGCATCAAATTCAAAACCCTGACACTCGCTTACAAAACAGCAACTAAAACAGCTCCTGCCTACCTGAACTCCATCATACAGGTGTACGCTCCCTCCCGCTCACTACACTCTGCCAATGAAAGGTGTCTGGTACCAGTCGGTAGCCAGACTCTTCTGTAGTTCCCCGGTGGTGGAACGAGTTACCAAACTCCATCTGATCCACAGAGTACCTCTTCATCTTTAAGAAAAAGCTAAAGACCCAGCTGACCCAACCTGACGGACATAAATATATAACTATAATATATAATATATAATAAATATATATAATTGTCCACTTCCATGCCAAAGTTCCTCTTTTTGTTACTATACTTCCACTGCAGCTCAACAGGGAAACAAACACAAAGAGGGAATTTGATGCTAAAAAGATGTAAATGTGTCAGATATCCACTTGATATGACTAACTCAGACTGATGAAACCTCATATAAGCTTCACATCTTCTTTTAAATGACTGTGTGGACACACTGTGGATTTTATCCCCCATCACTTACACTGAAAGCACCTTTGAAGGATCTTTTAATATGCGGTATGAACAGAAGGAATGAATCTTTCACTGTTCATATGGACACCTGACTGCTGTTTTAAGATATATTTCAAACATTCTGAATCTATCCTCTCCGCAAAGTCTAAAATCTTTTTTGCAGTACTTCATTTTTGTGTTTTATTTACTGGAAATTCAAAATGCACACACTGTAAAAATACATCACCTGTTAAAGTTTCCTTACCCACACCCAAAAAGGCTGCTGTTTTGGGGATCAGTGAGAGAGTGACCAAGGTGGTGATTTCAGACACAGTTTATGATTATTGTTACAGTCATGGAGCCTCTGTGCTAGTGAGAAACTGAAGGATGAATCATCAGGAGTTGAGTGTTCATTGGCATGAAGAGGTCAGGACTCAGCAGCAGGACCCAGTTAGCAGGACTCTATCAGCCGAATACGCTGATGCACTTTTGATGAAAGCTGAAATGTTTCCTAACTGCCGGTTCAGACGGATAATAACAGAGGTGAAAACAACATGTGGAGGTTCTTCCTCTCTGCATTTGAAGCTTTTTTCTCAGGTCAGCTGAAAACCCTGCTCGTCAGTGTTGAAACATTAAGTCCCACTGTGCGTTTCTGACCTGAAGGACACACATGCCGAGACTTCATTCATCGGTAATTGCTCGCCCACATTGTAGTACTGACCTTCGACCTGTCGGCATTCAGACCTGACACATGGGTACTTTATGTTCCAGACTGCTGTTCCTTCGGTCTGTCATTGTGGAGGAGGTACTGGGTGGTTAATTGCAAGCTGTGAACACACCTCCTCTTTTATTGAAGGATCTGGCTTCATCACTGGAGTGAACTCTGGATCCACTTTTCAAACTGAACTCAGATCAAACCCACTTTTCTCACAATTTATCTTCATGTATCTGTCATTAGCCAGCAGGAAAGTCACTAATCCATACCGTATTCATCTACCTGAAAATATCTTAAAATGTCTTGTTTTGTCTGAGAAATAGTCCAAAACCCAAAGATATTCAGTTTACCATCAGTATGACAAAGAAAAGCATTATACCATCACATCTGAGAGCCTGAAAACAGACACTTTGGGGTATTTTTGCCTAAAAAAATGACTAAAACCATTATGTGATTACCACAAAAGTTGCCAATTTAATTTTCTGTCAATCAATTTATCGTTGCAGCTCTAACTTGGAGATGCTTCATTGAGTTATTACAACCAGCAGTTGTTGTTGGTTGTTGTATATGTATATGTGCATGTACGTATGTGTATATACAGTATACACATATTTGTTTATTCTTATATGCATTTGTAATCTTTCTTTTATTTTAATTTTTATTTTATTTTGGTGAAGCACTTTGTACCTGTGTTTTGAAGCTATATAAATAAAGTTTATCCTTATTATTATTATTATTAAAAACACAATGTCTCCTTTTCAATTTCTATCTCTGCGTGTTCAATAATCAAGCTACAGCATGTCAATCAGACAGCTTTCCTTTTTTTAAAAGGAACGAGGCTACCAGATTCCCCCTTCTTCCAGTCTTAGTGCAAAGATTGTCTGAACACGGCCTGGATCTTTCTCTGGATAAGAGCCAGGTCATATGTCTTTGTAACAACAGAATTTCAGACTGAAATAATTTTGATTTTGCTGAGTTTTCATTATTCAACTTCAGTAAACACTGACATGCAAATTCACATAGTGACCAATTCCATCTCAACAGGGTTGATGTTCAGGGGAAGAAAGAATCAGAGTTAAGTTCAGTCTTTTGGAGAATGCGGGCGTCGATCCCGCTACCGCTCACATGCGAAGCGAGCGCTCTACCATTTGAGCTAATTCCCCTACAAAAATATGAAGACATCTAACTCCGTGCTGCACTTCTCTTTCTTCCTCCCCTGTGAGGGATTTGTGTTCCTGGAGAAATCTATCTTTATTTGGTGTATCCACTTAGAAAAGTTACCAATGAAGCCCTCAGGACCTTCCAGGTCTGTGTAAAGACATGTGCTCATAGAGCGTCTGTTTGAATCCCATCCTCGTCAAGTCATGTTCAATTCAATCTTCTGTCTTTATGTGACTACAGTCAGAGAGGGAATAGCTCAAATGGTAGAGTGCTCGCTTAGCATGCCATAAGTAGCGGGATCAATCGAAGTTGAACTTTTCTCAACTTCCGTTTGAGTAGCAGTTTTAGTTTTTGAGATTCCACGTCACAATGAAAGGCGTCCTATTGTGTCTCCAGTGTTCAAGTCTGTATGTGTGAATGGGCTGTTAAACTGTCAGCTAAGATTCAATCCTACAAAGGGGCAACTCAACTATTCACACTTTGAGCCATGTGACTCTGACCACTCTCACAACTGCCATGTTACCAGACCCCACAGATTGTCAATACAATGCCACGACTGTATGGATATTTAAACCCTATCAACAGACGAGGTGGCCGAGTGGTTAAGGCGATGGACTGCTAATCCATTGTGCTCTGCACGCATGGGTTCGAATCCCATCCTCGTCGAGTTAATTTCACTTTGATCTGCTGTGTTAGAATATAGCCGAGCTAACGGGTTCCATCATTAAAGCCTCGATGCAGCAGCATTTAAAGCAGTAAATTCAATTCAACCACCCAAAGGATCCAGTCAAGGACGCAAAATCAATCCACACACCACTTACCAATCGCTACCCTTCTTGAAAGAGTTCCCTATGAGGGAACAGAGAGTCCAAAATGCTATCATAGTGTGTTGGATGTTTTGCACCATTTGCTTTTTAACCTCCTCTGTCAGAGAAAAGCTGCTCCACAACAGAGACGTAGTTTACACTCAGTTATGAGTTATGTTGTGTCTCCAGTGTTCAAGTCTGTATGTGTGAATAGGCTGTTAGACTGTCAGCTAAGATTCCTTCCAAAGGAGTTATGCAACTATTTATACCTTCAGTCATGTGACTCTGACCACTCTCACAACTGCCACGTTACCAGACTTCAATGTGTTTCTCAGATTGTCCATACAATGCCACGACTGTATGGATATTTAAACCCTATCAACAGACGAGGTGGCCGAGTGGTTAAGGCGATGGACTGCTAATCCATTGTGCTCTGCACGCGTGGGTTCGAATCCCATCCTCGTCGAGTCAACTTCACTCCGGTCTGCTGTGTTTACATGTTGTCGAGCTAACCGCCTTCATCGTTAAAGGCTCGATACAGCAGTGTTTAAAGCAGTATGCATCCGGTCAAAGATGGAAAATCAATCCACTGACCAATCACAAGGCTTCTTGAAAGCGCTCCCTATGATACCTGTGAGAGAACAGAGGGTCCAAAATGGATGAGGCTGTCGTTGGATGTGTTTCACTGTTCGCTTTTTTACCCTCCTCTGTCAGAGAAAAGCTGCTCCACAACAGAGACGTGGTTTACACTCGGTTATGAGAGGAGGCCACGATACTGCTACCTCTTTGAATAAATTGTGTATAAATGTCAAGATGAAGAAACAGAACAGCAGAGAGAAAATAGAGACAAACTCCGGGAGCTGTCGTGACTGACTAGTGGTGGTCCAGCCAGCTAGCGACTTAGCTGGCCAGTTACAGCAGTTCACCAACAAACCCTGTTAGTGTCACTATGTTGCTAAGGTTTTGGCAGAACCTAACAGCCCCAGCAGCCAGGCCTCTCTGTGCTGGACATTCAGGTCTTCTGGGATCTCTTTCCTTCTCCCGCTCTCTCTTCTTCTTTTACTCAGGACTTTGTGTCGTTTGGATCCTATTGATGATTAATTCAGGCCTTTCTGATTCCGATCATCTTACCCATGTTCAGCTGTGAAATTGGAAGAAATAGTTAAATATAGTGGTGACTCTGACCACTCTCACAACTGCCATGTTGCCAGACCTCACAGATTGTCAATACAATGCCATGACTGTATGGACAATTAGATACCATCAACAGACGAGGTGGCCGAGTGGTTAAGGCGATGGACTGCTAATCCATGGTGCTCTGCACGCATGGGTTCGAATCCCATCCTCGTCGAGTCAACTTCACTCCGGTCTGCTGTGTTTACATATCGTCGAGCTAACAGGTTCCCTCATTAAAGCCTCCATGCAGCAGTATGTAAAGCAGTAAATTCAATTTGTCTGGTGAAAGATGAAAAATCAATCCACTGACCAATTGCAAACCTTCTTGAAAGAGCTCCCTGTGAACCGGGAGTCCAAAATGGATGAAGCTATTGTAGCATGTTAGATGTGTAGCACATTTCTCTTCTTTACCCTCCTCTGTCAGAGAAAAGCTGCTCCACAACAGAGACGTGCTTTACACTCAGCTATGAGAAGAGGCCACGATACTGCTACCTCTTTGAATAAATTGTGTGTAAATGTCAAGATGAAGAAACAAAGAGACAAACTCCGGGAGCTCTTGTGACTGACTAGTGGTGGTCCAGCCAGCTAGCGACTTAGCGATTAGCTTGCCAGTTACAGCAGTTCACCAACAAACCCTGTTAGTGTCACTATGTTGCTAAGGTTTTGGCAGAACCTAACAGCCCCAGCAGCCAGGCCTCTCTGTGCTGGACATTCAGGTCTTCTGGGACCTCTTTCCTTCTACCGCTCTCTCTTCTTTTCTGATTCCGATCATCTTACCCACGTTCAGCTGTGAAATTGGTTTTCCACATTAACTCGACTTTCCCGACGGAAGTAGAAGAAATAGTTAAAGTCTTTTGGAGAATGCGGGCGTCGATCCCGCTACCTCTCACATGCGAAGCGAGCGCTCTACCATTTGAGCTAATTCCCCTACAAAAATATGAAGACATCTAACTCCGTGCTCCACTTCTCTTTCTTCCTCCCCTGTGAGGATCCCCGCGTTCTCCAGAAGACTTTGTTGCTGTCTGATTGTCCATGCAATGCCATCACTCTATGGACAATTGCATAACAACAACAGACGAGGTGGCCGAGTGGTTAAGGCGATGGACTGCTAATCCATTGTGCTCTGCACGCATGGGTTCGAATCCCATCCTCGTCGAGTTAATTTCACTTTGATCTGCTGTGTTAGAATATCGCCGAGCTAACTGGTTCCATCATTAAAGCCTCGATGCAGCAGCATTTAAAGCAGTAAATTCAATTTGACCACCCAAAGGATCCAGTCAAGGACGCAAAATCAATCCACACACCACTTACCAATCGCTACCCTTCTTGAAAGAGTTCCCTATGAGGGAACAGACAGTCCAAAATGCTATCATAGTGTGTTGGATGTGTTGCACCATTTGCTTTTTAACCTCCTCTGTCAGAGAAAAGCTGCTCCACAACAGAGACGTAGTTTACACTCAGTTATGAGTTATGTTGTGTCTCCAGTGTTCAAGTCTGTATGTGTGAATAGGCTGTTAGACTGTCAGCTAAGATTCAATCCTTCCAAAGGAGTTATGCAACTATTTATACCTTCAGTCATGTGACTCTGACCACTCTCACAACTGCCACGTTACCAGACTTCAATGTGTTTCTGAGATTGTCCATACAATGCCACGACTGTATGGATATTTTAACCCTATCAACAGACGAGGTGGCCGAGTGGTTAAGGCGATGGACTGCTAATCCATTGTGCTCTGCACGCGTGGGTTCGAATCCCATCCTCGTCGAGTTAACTTCACTTTGATCTGCTGTGTTTACATATCGTCGAGCTAACCGGCTGCATCATTAAAGCCTCGATGCAGCAGCATTTAAAGCAGTAAATTCAATTTGTTCGGTCAAAGACACAAAATCAATCCACACACCATTGACCAATCGCAAGGCTTCTTGAAAGAGCTCCCTATGATCCCTATCCCTATCGTAGCGTGTTAGATGTGTTTCACTGTTCGCTTTTTTTACCCTCCTCTGTCAGAGAAAAGCTGCTCCACAACAGAGACCTGGTTTGCACTCGGTTATGAGAAGAGGACACGATACTGCTACCTCTTTGGATAAATTGTGTATAAATGTCAAGATGAGGAAATAGTACAGCAGAGAGAAAATCTCCAGCAGCTGTTGTGACTGACTAGTGGTGATCCAGCCAGCTAGTGACTTAGTGATTAACTGGTCAGCTACAACACTTTAACAACCAGCCCTGTTAGTGTCACTATGTCGCCAAGTTTTTGGCACCACCTAACAGCCCCAGCAGCTAGGCCTCTCTGTGCTGGACATTCCGGTCTCCTGAGACCTCTTTCCTTCTCCCGCTTTTACTCAGGACTTTGTGTTGTTTGGAACCTATCAATGATTAATCCAGACCTTTCTGATCATCTTACCCACGTTCAGCTGTGAAATTGGTTTTCCACATTACCTAGAAGTTCCCAACGGAAGTTCGAGAAGTAGTTAAAGTCTTTTGGAGAATGCGGGCTTTGATCCCGCTACCTCTCACATGCGAAGCGAGCGCTCTACCATTTGAGCTAATTCCCCTACAAGAACATGAAGACATCCAACTCTGTGCTGCACTCCTCTTTCTTCCTCCTCTGTGGCGGATTTGTGTTCCTGGAGAAATCTATCTTTATTTGGTGTATCCACTTAGAAAAGTTACCAATGAAGCCCTCAGGACCTTCCAGGTCTGTGTAAAGACTTGTGCTCATAGAGCCTCTGTTTGAATCCCATCCTCGTCAAGTCATGATCAATTCAATCTTCTGTCTTTACGTGACTACAATCAGAGTGGAAATAACTCAAATGGTAGAGCGCTCGCTAAGTAGCGGGATCGATGGCCGCATTCTCCAGGAGACTTTCCTGTTGTGTGTACGTAATGTTCCCTGGAACTTTTGTGTGCACTGACAAACAACCCAACCTGTACAATTAATTCAGAATTGAGATAAAGAGAGTCCTCTTACATCTACTGCAAGCACTCTGCTTGCGTGTTTTCTCTTCCCACGTTCTTTTTTTCAATCTCCCCCTCCTGTCTTAAGTTTGGCATAAAGTTGAACTTTTCTCAACTTCCCTTTGAGTAGCAGTGGCAGTTTTTGAGATTCCATGTCACCATGAAAGGCATCCTGCTGCGTCTCCAGTGTTCAAATCTGTATGTGTGAATGGGCTGTTATACTGTCAGCTAAGATTGAATCCTTCCAAAGGGGCCACGCAACTATTCACACTTTGAGTCATGTGACTCTGACCACTCTCACAACTGCCATGTTACCAGACCTCACTGTTTCACAGATTGTCCATACAATGCCACGACTGTATGGATGTTTAAACACTATCAACAGACGAGGTGGCCGAGTGGTTAAGGCGATGGACTGCTAATCCATTGTGCTCTGCACGCATGGGTTCGAATCCCATCCTCGTCGAGTCAACGTCACTCTGGTCTGCTGTGTTTACATGTCGTCGAGCTAACCACCTTCATCGTTAAAGGCTCGATGCGGCAGCATTTAAAGCAGTAAATTCAATTCATCTAGTCAAAGATGCAAAATCAATCCTCACACCACTGACCAATTGCAAGCCTTCTTGAAAAAGATACATATGAGGGAACAGAGAGTCCAAAATGGATGAAGCTATCTTAGTGTTTTTTTACCCTCCTCTGTCAGAGAAAGGCTGCTCTACAACAGAGACGTGGTGTACACTCAGCTATGAGAAGAGGGGCCACGATACTGCTACCTCTTTGGATAAATTTTGTATAAATGTCAAGATGAAGAAACAGAACAGCAAATAGAAACTTCGGGAGCTGTTGCGAATGACTAGTGATGGTCCAGCCAGCTAGCGACTTAGTGATTAGCTGGCCAGTTACAGCAGTTCACCAACAAACCCTGTTAGTGTCACTATGTTGCTAAGGTTTTGGCAGAACCTAACAGCCCCAGCAGCCAGGCCTCTCTGTGCTGGACATTCAGGTCTTCTGGGACCTCTTTCCTTCTCCCGCTCTCTCTTCTTCTTTTACTCAGGACTTTGTGTCGTTTGGATCCTATTGATGTTTAATTCAGGCCTTTCTGATTCCGATCATCTTACCCACGTTCAGCTGTGAAATTGGTTTTCCATATTACCTAGAAGTTCCCAACGGAAGTTGGAGAAGTAGTTAAAGTCTTTTGGAGAATGCGGGCATCGATCCCGCTACCTCTCACATGCGAAGCGAGTGCTCTACCATTTGAGCTAATTCCCCTACAAGAACATGAAGACATCCAACTCTGTGCTGCACTCCTCTTTCTTCCTCCCCTGTGGAGGATTTGTGTTCCTGGAGAAATCTATCTTTATCTGGTGTATCCACTTAGAAAAGATTGAATCCTTCCAAAGGGGCCACTCAGCTATTCACACTTTGAGTCATGTGACTCTGAGCACTCTCACAACTGCCATGTTACCAGACCTCACTGTTTCACAGATTGTCCATACAATGCCACGACTGTATGGATATTTAAATGCTATCAAGTGACGAGGTGGCCGAGTGGTTAAGGCGATGGACTGCTAATCCATTGTGCTCTGCGCACGTGGGTTCGAATCCCATCCTCGTCGAGTTAACTTCACTTTGATCTGCTGTGTTTACATATCGTCGAGTTAACCGGCTCCATCATTAAAGCCTCGATGCTTTAAGCAGCGTTTAAGGCAGTAAATTCAATTCGTCCGGTCAAAGACCCAAAGAGCTCCCTATGATCCCTATGAGGGAACAAAGAATCCAAATCGGATGAAGCCATCTTAGCATGTTGGATGTGTTCCACCGTTCGCTTTTTTTACCCTCCTCTGTCAGAGAAAAGCTGCTCCACAACAGAGACGTGGTTTACACTCAGCTATGAGAAGAGGCCATGATACTGCTAACTCTTTGAATAAATTGTGTACAAATGTCAAGGCGCGGAAACAGACCAGCAGATAGAAACCCCGGGAACTGTTGTGACTGACTAGCAGTAACCAAGCCGGCTATCGAGTTAGCGGTTAGCTGGCCAGCTACAACATTTCACCAACCGGCCCTGTGAATGTCACTATTTCACCAAGTTTTCAGCCCCACCTAACAGCTCCAGCAGCAAGGCCTCTCTGTGCTGGACAGTCGGGTCTCCTGGGACCTCTTTCCTTCTTCTGCTCTCTATCCCTCTTCTACTCAGGACCTTGTGTCGTTTAGGTCCTGTCGATGATTCTTACAGACCTTTCTGATTAAAATCGTCTTACTCATGTTGAGCAGTGAAATTGGTTTTTCGACATCAACTAGACTTTCCCGACAGCAGTAGAAGAAATAGTTAAGTCTTGCGGAGAATGTGGACATCGATTCCGCTAACCCTCAAATGCAAAGCGAGCGCTCTACCATTTGAGCTAATTCCTCTACAAAAAACTGAAGACATCTAACTCCGTGCTGCACATCTCTTCCTTCTGCCCCTGCAGATTCCTGGAGGGGGAAAAACCTATCTTTATTTGGTGTCTCCACTTACAAGAGTTACCAATGAAACCCTCCCTACCTTCCAGGTTCTGTGTAAAGACCTGTGCTCAAAGAGCGTCTGTTTGCATCCCATCATCATCAATTCGTGTTCAATTCAATATTCTGTCTTTATGTGACTACAGTCACAGGGGATTTAGCTGAAATGGTAGAGCGCTCACGTAGCATGTGAGAGGTAGAGGGATCGATTCCCGTGTTCTCCAGAAGACTTTATTGCTGTCTGATTGTCCATACAATGCCATCACTGTATGGACAATTACATATAAAGCAACAGACGAGGTGGCCGAGTGGTTAAGGCGATGGACTGCTAATCCATTGTGCTCTGCACGCGTGGGTTCGAATCCCATCCTCGTCGAGTCAACTTCACTTTGATCTGCTGTGTTAGAATATCGTCGAGCTAACCGGTTCCATCGTTAAAGCCTCGATGCAGCGACATTTAAAGCAGTAAATTCAATTTGTTCGGTCAAAGAACAAATTCAAAGTCAAAGATGCAAAAGCCTTGTGATTGACCAATCACAAGGCTTCTTGAAAGAGCTCCCTATGATCTATATGAGGGAACAGAGAATCCAAATCGGATGAAGCTATCGTAGCGTGTTAGATGTGTTTCACTGTTTGCTTTTTTACCCTCCTCTGTCAGAGAAAAGCTGCTCCACAACAGAGACCTGGTTTGCACTCGGTTATGAGAAGAGGACACGATACTGCTACCTCTTTGGATAAATTGTGTATAAATGTCAAGATGAGGAAATAGTACAGCAGAGAGAAAATAGAGAAAAACTCCAGCAGCTGTTGTGACTGACTAGTGGTAATTCAGCCAGCTAGCAACTTAGTGATTAACTGGCCAGCTACAGCAGTTTAGCAACAAGCCCTGTTAGTGTCACTATGTCACCAAGTTTTTGGCACCACCAAACAGCCCCAGCAGCTAGGCCTCTCTGTGCTGGACAGTCTGGTCTCCTGAGACCTCTTTCCTTCTCCCGCTTTTACTCAGGACTTTGTGTCGTTTGGAACCTATCGATGATTAATCCAGACCTTTCTGATCATCTTACCCACGTTCAGCTGTGAAATTGGTTACCTAGAAGTTCCCAACGGAAGTTGTAGAAATAGTTAAAGTCTTCTGGAGAATGCGGGCATCGATCCCGCTACCTCTCACATGCGAAGCGAGCGCTCTACCATTTGAGCTAATTCCCCTACAAGAGCATGAAGACATCCAACTCTGTGCTGCACTCCTCTTTCTTCCTCCCCTGTGGAGGATTTGTGTTCCTGGAGAAATCTATCTTTACCTGGTGTATCCACCTAGAAAAGTTACCAATGAAGCCCTCAGGACCTTCCAGGTCTGTGTAAAGACTTGTGGTCCCAGAGCATCTGTTTGAATCCCATCCTCGTCAAGTCATGTTCAATTCAATCTTCTGTCTTTACGTGACTACAATCAGAGGGGAAATAACTCAAATGGTAGAGCGCTCGCTAAGTAGCGGGATCGATGCCCGCGTTCTCCAGAGGACTTTATTGCTGTCTGATTGTCCATGCAATGCCGTCACTGTATGGACAATTACATACCAACAACAGACGAGGTGGCCGAGTGGTTAAGGCGATGGACTGCTAATCCATTGTGCTCTGCACGCATGGGTTCGAATCCCATCCTCGTCGAGTTAACTTCACTTTGATCTGCTGTGTTAGAATATCGTCGAGCTAACCGGTTCCATTGTTAAAGCCTCGATGCAGCAGCATTTAAAGCAGTAATTGCTACCCTTCCCTATGAGGGAACAGAGAGCCCAAAATGTTATCATAGTGTGTTGGAAGTGTTGCACTATTTGCTTTTTTACCCTCCTCTGTCAGAGAAAAGCTGCTCCACAACAGAGACGTGGTTTAGACTCAGTTATGAGTTGTGTTGTGTCTTCAGTGTTCAAGTCTGTATGTGTGAATAGGCTGTTAGACTGTCAGCTAAGAGTCAATCCCTCCAAAGGAGTTATGCAACTATTTATACCTTCAGTCATGTGACTCTGACCACTCTCACAACTGCCACGTTACCAGACCTCACTGTTTCACAGATTGTCCATACAATGCCACGACTGTATGGATATTTAAACCCTGTAAACAGACGAGGTGGCCGAGTGGTTAAGGCGATGGACTGCTAATCCATTGTGCTCTGCACGCGTGGGTTCGAATCCCATCCTCGTCGAGTTAACTTCACTTTGGTCTGTGGTGTTTACATATTGTCAACGTAACTGGCTCCTTCATTAAAGCATTCACTGTGTTTCACAGATTGTCCAGAAAATGCCACGACTTTATGGATGTTTGATCACCATCAACAGACGAGCTGGCCAAGTGGTTAATGTAAAACTGAGAAATGACAGGGATGCAGAAAAGCACTCCTGGCTTGGTCTGTTAACTTATTCAAATAAAGTTAATGGGGTAAAAAATGTACTACTCATATTGAAAAGGCAACTTCTCCAAGAGAATCGACTTCCTGTAGTTGTAAAGTTAGTAATTTATTTAAATAAAGTTTGCGGGGGAAGATTCTACTGCTGCTTTGAAAGGGAAAATGTTTGACTTTCTGTAAACTGATGACCATTGTGATAGTCGTCTCCTCTCAGCAGCTGTGACTCTGCTCACATCAGAGCCGTCCACTGGTTTTTAAGAAATAAGGCATTTGTCTGTGTTAGAGTGAAATGCGAGCTCTGACTCAGAACCAGCAGCAGCAGGTTAGATTTTCTAAGGAATTCATGCAGAGGCCTGCTGACATGTTTTAACAGGAAAAATACCCAAACGAGCAGCGATGGTGATCTGAGGCGGCAGTGCCCGACCCCAAACACACTGACAGCAGGTATCGAGTTGATTAAAGCAAGAGCTCTTTATTTACAAAATGAAAATGGTCTGACGATGTATAGTAAAGGACATCCAGTCAGATTAAAGGAGACTACTTATCCAAACCTCAATCTCAGTGAGGGGTCAGAGGTCATTTCGTGCTGGGTTCTTCTCCTGGCTTTTTCTTTTAAAAAAGATTTCCAGCAGATGATAGAAAAAAACACCTGTTATGTAACCTGGATGACTCTGGAATGAGTCCCATTAAACATTTTACGGCTCTTTGAAGTAACACAGCATCTATTGAAATCTTTGAGCTGAATCCAGACGTGTTTTGGTGGAGTGATGGAGGAAGGTCGTACTGAGGGATTGGATCTGCTTTTCAAAAGTTGTTCAAAGGGTTTGAGAAAAGGCAAAAAAAAAAAAAAAAAAAAAAGAGGAAATAAGGGTCCACAAAAATAAACTGTGTTCTGAAGCTGAAAGCATGATTACAGTAAGCAAATGCAGTCATAGGGGGTTAAAAAGGAAATTTGTGGTTTTGGTGTTATGTCGATACATCTGTATAGACATTTTTTCACCTTCTGGTTAATACAGGGGTTGTTTGTTTGTATATTTCCTCCATGATGAGAATCTATGTCTGGAAGTTTGAGTTGCACATGTTGAAATTTAGGCATAATAGACATACTATATAGATAACTTCAAACCATGTTCACACAGCATCTTGATTTCTCTTTGGATGGTTGTTTTATTCAGATAACTGAGTTACTATAACACCTCATTAATTAAGCTATTAATCTTAATAGCTGGTAGACTGCTGGTTTCAAGAGGCAACAGCTTATCTTAGTAAAGTAAGGCCCTAGGACTGGATTTTACCAACTAATCATAAATAAATTAATGAGCACCTACTTTGATTGGCAGGAGATGTGGCCCCTACCTTCACCCCCAGTCAATCGGGATACGCTCTAACGAATACAGCAGCATGTTTACCTGGAGTAACGTCTGCAGCCGGACATGTAAGACATTATGTAGCGTCTATGAAGTCTGATCCTGAATGAAGGAAGAAGCTGCTGTTGCACAGTTGAGACTCAACAGGATGTTTCAGAACGGTGAGCTTGTGTCTAAGTTTCCTCACAACGTAAAAGTCATTTTTTCAAATGTAGCTGGAGGTCGCTAGCTTAGCTTTAGCACAGGTATATCATATTCCTTTTGCTGATTAACAGAAAGAAACCATGTATTAAAACTACATACACAGATTGAAGATGAAACAGTAGAAAATCCTGCGGCCTGCTGAGTCTCATTGAGCAGACAATGTCGAACACACACACAACCGCTAACCGATAACGGAGTTTCAGTCATTCCTGACGTCACTTTCCATCCTCCGGAAGGCTGTAAAGACTTTTTAGCTGCTGAACAACCAGCAACACTTCCAGTCTGCTGCTTTGCTCGTCATGTGGCTGTGATGCAAACTCTGACTACAGAAGTCACTACAGGGGTGGGCTCATGCTAAAGCTTCCTGAATATTTGATTTGACTTACTGGTGTGACGTAGTAACAGGTTCCACCCATAGACTGTAGAAAAATATGGATGCAGTTACCGTGACGTCACCTGTTAGTTTCTGAAGAGTGGTTTTGAAGCTCAAAGTGAGCCGCTGCCGCCGTGGCCATTTTGGCAGTGCGTGACGCTGCCTAACTCCCAGCCAATCAAAAATGGGCAAAGAGGCGAGGCTGAATGGCTGAAAAAAGCCACCTAGCGGCTGGCGGACCTGTCACTCAAAGCAGCCATGTCCTTCATCATGCGGAACTTTACGGCTTAATAAAATTTAAACAGGTGAGTAATAAAAAAAATTCAACCCCGTACAGTTGTCATAAAAGAGGAAATTAGCTACAGAAACCAAAACCGTTGTTTGTACCAGGCTGTAAACATGTTTATTTCTGCTGTAAAGTTGGGCATTTTAACATGGAGGTCTATGGAGATTGACTCGCTTTTGGAGCCTCAAGTGGCCATTTGAGGAACTGCAGTTTTTGGCACTTCCACATTGGCTTCATGTTACAGCCCCAGAGGTTGCCGCTTGGTTCCACCTCAACAACACTCACTCTTGTGCCGCAAATTTCCAAATTTTAAATAACTTCAAAAGACTGAGGAGATAGAATTGAGTAATTTTACAGCACACAAGGCCCCACCATAATCCTGATCCATCACAAATCTCATTTTTGTTATTGTCCACAACACCAGCTCTTTAAAGCTTAAGAAATCTAGTAAATACCTTAGTAAAGTGTAAATTGGTTTCTACGAAACATCTGTAGCCAGGCTCTCCGCAGTGTTCACCAAATTAATTTTAAGACATTGTGAGATCTTTTTAAATAACACATAGAATATAATTTAATACCCTTTTCACTGTCATGCCAAACAAAGATTGACAAAAACAGCGTGGAAAATAAAGCTTTAAATTATGTATTAAATACATGAAATTATTGACATTTATATCACATTTTTTGTCAGTACTTCCTGGGTGTACATAACAATAATTCCTAATAATATCCATTAACATGATCTGGTCCAGGATAAATGGCAGAAAACTGATGAGCCTTCCTGTCCCCTAGTGGCAGAACTTGTAAAGCAGCAAAATTAACCTTTTTGAATTAACCATACTTTATTTTATTGGTTGATAGCAAATGGTCACAAGCCAGTTTATTATAACATCATCACTTACAATATATTTACATTCATCTGACCTGTTGGCAGTAAAAAACACGCTTTTTCATGTGAGGAAAGTTAAATTATGCTGTTTCAAGTTGAACAAAAATAAAATAAACAAATTAAAGTAATTAACATTTTAACAAATCAAGTTTATGAATACAATCTTGGCATCATATTTCTCTAATGTACCTTTTTTCCTCTCAGCAGATCTGGTATCTGGATTTCCTCTGGTACATTATGTCACATCCTCTCTTCATCTTCACTGTCTACTTCCTCTGTAAATACACAGTCTCACCCTGCCAAGATGTCCAGGTATATATCAGTGTGTGTGTGTGTGTGTGTGTGTGTGTGTGTGTGTGTTTTATTAGTAACAGCCGTCACTCAGCCTGCAGGGTCTGGGAGTCCCTGATGATGAAGCCATCCATTATTTACCGAGCAGTCCAGCAGCCAAAAAAAAAAAAAGAAAATCAATTATTTCAATGGGAATTATTCAGATGCTGCTTTGAATGTTAACGAGGAAGAGGAGAGGTGGGGGTACCTACAAAGAATGCATAAGAAGACAGAGAAAGTGAATGAAAGACAGAAAAGGCCAAAGAATATATAAAGACGGGAGAAACGGAGGCTCCTGCAGGGAGAAAGTGGAAGATGAGTGAGCAAAAATACAAAAAATAATGAAGAGAAAGACATAAATAAGTTAGAGCAATTACCTACTGGAGACATGTCATCATAGAGTTTAAAATGATTTCTTTCTAGTTTGGATCCAGACTGAAATGTCTCAATTACTACTGAATGGATTATTGTGCAATTTTATACAAACATTTGTGTTCCTACATAATTAGGGCTGCAATTAACCATTAATTTCATTATCGATTCATCGTTTTGTCTATAAAATATCAGAGAACAGCGAAAAATGCCCGTTATAATGTCTTAGAACTCAAGATGACATCTTCAAATCTCATGTTTTGTCTGATCAACCATCCAAAATCCAAAGATATTCAGTTTGCTGTCATGTTAAGGCACAAAATACCTTAAAATCATCACATTTCAGATGCTGCAACCAGCTAACATTTGGCATTTTTTCTTAAAAAATGACTGAAACGATTATTTGATTATCAAAATAGTTGCCAGTTAATTTTCTGTAAGATCATGATCTTTCTCTAACAATAGCCAAGTGCTGCCAGAGTCTAAACACAACCCTAAAACGTTGTCAGATGCTATTAGCACCCAGGTGTCAGTAGCCAACAACGCTATTTGCACCCAGGGTGGAATAAGCAATGTGGCTCTTTATATTTGGGTGTTGTATACTATTGTATTGTATGTATCTGTTACTTTTCCTATGGTTGCTTGGTAACCTGAACATCAATGACAAAAACTACCTGTGCTATATTATGAATGTGGCGGGTAAGGTGGTGTCCCACAGACAGGTTCTCTGCAGGGCCAGGTCCATACTGGACTACACAGTACAATAGGAATAGACAGCCCTTTGTTCCCTGTGCAATAGCCCTGCTCATTCTGCACATGTAATTTAACATTTTACAGATTGTTTTGTTGTATTATTGTGTTCTACATATTGTATGTACAGCAAACATTTTTGTACTTGTGTTGTTTTGACTGCAAGTCAAGTTTCCCATCTGGGATAATAAAGTGAATGAACTGAATCGTATGAAATTTGCACACCCACATCCTATTTGCATCCATCTACATGTACTTTGACTATTACATGGTAAACATGCTTTGATTTGGTGAAGTAATGACTTCATTCATCAATAAGTTTCAGTTTTATTACTACAGCCTCTGTAAATGTATGTCGCTGATACTAGAAACACCCAGAATACCTTGTATTAGCTATTATGAGTCATTTTTGCATGAAAATGGCAAAGGAGCACTATATTCACACTTTGGCCTTCGGCTGCGAGCACATAACATGCAGAGCCTTGGTATTATTACTTAATCATGTATGTCACAAGAACCAATGTATAAAGTCAAGTTCAGGTCATAAAACTCACCTTTGAAACTTTGATAATATGTATGTAAATTCTGTTCATACAGAAGAAAGCAGACATCTGCCACAATACTCTGAAAAAAAGGTGGGAGACGAGATATGGAAATTGAGTTTGTTTATATTCAAAATTGTATCACAAGGGATGGTTAAAAGAAAGGCTGGAGTCGATGTAATAGGGTCACAGGTTCACAGAGACCCACCTGTGGAGGGATTTTCGAGGAGGACCCACCAAATAGAATAAGCAAAATTACTGTTAAAACAGTGAGATAACAGACAGACTAACAAATCAGTTCTGTAATTGTGCCCAAATCAGCTGATTTAGCATGTAGCCCCCCTGAGGCTCTCCATGTGCTCCTGCTGGACCACGGCAGGATCGCCATCTTTAAGCATAATACATTTAAATATTTTACTAATTATTTGTGTGGCTTTAGCCCACAAACATATAGACTCTTAATAACAAGGCAACTGGGACTTTGTGTAGCGTCCATCCATCCAGACACTGCTGCGGTGCCTCTCTCCTTCAAGAAGTTTCTAATTCATAATTCAAAAGACCAACGTAAGTGAAACATGTCATTGGCTTTATTGATTTTACACTATCAATAGGAGTAAATATACCTCCAGCGTAAGAAGAACTGAATAATAATAAGGAAGATGTCAATTAACATTTTCAAATATTAACTTAATATAATAAACTCCAAGCTAGACCACTCTCCATACTAATGAGTGGGATATGAATTAAAAAGGTTACTTAGACACTTGATGTAAAACACACACACACACACACACACGTATGTATATATATGTCTATCCCATTCTACTACATTTACTACATTTTGCCCAAGCATGTTCAACTGAAGTCAGTTAGCTACCTCGCGCTAGTTAGCAAGATTACTATGTGCCTTCGCGTAGCTAACTATTTCTAAAATAAGCAGCATATTCAACTTGGCAAACTAACATCTAGCTAGTGTTAGCTAAACTAACTGCGTTAGCTAACCATAGAACAAGTCTGCGCATTGGAACCGTTAAGTGTACCGAACGTTCATGCATGTGCACATGTATGCACTTATGCACGGTCTGTAGGCGTTTTCATCAGGATGGGAGACAGTTATTTCAGTGCTTAGCACATCTACCAAGCACACCTTTCAACACCATGGACAGCGTCTCAACAGACAAAAAAATTGTTTTTTGTCTCTCAAAATCCAGAGAAGTATTTATCAGTGTACACAAGCGCAGGCTGCTGCTAAATGGCCGACTGTGACACATTCACGTTCTCTGACAGTTTTTTTTTTTTTAAACAAAACAAGGTACAAATCTCTTTGTGATCTATAAGTAACTTTATAGGCTATAACATAAAAATAACTTTAACTTACATCTACACAACGCTCAGCCATGATAAGAACATCAAAACATTAAATCAGAATGGCACCCTGTTAAGAATAAAAACAGAGAAAGAGCCTTTAAAGAAAGTTACCTTTAAGAGCTCTCAGCTCTTCAGGGAGAGTTAGGGTTAGTGTTCTTGTTTGGCTGTTTTACACTGGGTTAGGTAATAATGAGTGGAACAGAACATGATAAACATCTATGTAAACAAGTGTAATATTATAATTATTTAATTGTGGTGAAATGTCGATGCATTTGTCTGTTTACATTATTCTTTTAAAGACAAACAAATGAAAAAATCACTAGTATTGAAACTAGTCTCAACTCTTCTTGCCAGAGATTAGATTGTTGTCCTTATAAATTATTAGTTCCACTTGTCACATTCTTACACAACATGGCCAAAAGTATGTGGACATGCAATTATTCCACCTATACTGTATGTAATTGATGAACATGTGATATCAAAACCATGTTCATTAATCTGCAGCCTCCACTTCTCTGGTTTCAGACTTTCCACCACATGTTGGAACCTGGCTGCAGGGATTTTGCTCCCATTCAGCCACAAGAGCATCACTGAGGTCCACCACTGATACTGGGTGATAGTCGGTGTTCCAGTTCATCCAAAAGGTGTTGGATAGGTTTTGAGATCATGGGTCTGTTCACACCAGTCAAGTTCTTCCACACCAAATTGAAAAAACAACAACATTTCTTCATGGAGCTGGCTTTGTGTACTACTGTATGCTGGTCAAGGCCCCTGAGTAAATGGGAACTATGGTGCACAAACCTGGAAAAACCAAAAGTACACTGAAGTATGTGAACAGTCCACATACTTTTGGCCATATCTGTTGGAGAACAAAGAGGAAACCTCTCACTTCTCCATCAGTCTGTCTGTTTGTCCATCTGTCCTCGTCTGCAGGAAAACTCAGACACAGACAGAGCGAGAATATGGAAATGGCCGCCGCTCTGCTCCTTCATTATTCATATTTCAGAGCCGGTGAATAATCAGATTACAGCTGATGAACATGCTGAATTATTCAGGAGGCCGTGATTGGGCCTGGGGATGCGATCGGGGAGGGAGGGGGTGGCGATGAGGGGAAGGAACCCGGAAGCAGGATCCCCGGGGTGCTGAAGGTCCCCCCCCGCCTCTCCGCCTCCATGCGGCGGCTCCTTCCTCTCTCTCGTCCCTCGCCGGCGTTTTCCGGTTGGGCGACCGGGTTAATGACCGTATGGCAGAGAGGAGCGGGAGAGGCAGCGGGAGGCCCGATGACGCGCTCTCACTGCGACCTGCTGCGAGGCGGGTTGAATAATTGGAGGGAGGTGTTGAATCGATCCCTTCGCTGCGTTGTGCAGTGATTGGCAGCGAGTTATCTAACCGACACCACACACACACACACACACACACACACACACACACACAGCAGAAGAAGATCCAGCAAAATTCTTTTTAATCATCTGCCATGTACATTTTTTCACTGAAAAATGTTATTTTATTTTTTTCACTAACACACTTATTATAGTTTTAAAGTCTGATATGAGGAAATTTGACTTGTTACAGTTTAGTTGTTGGCATGAAACTACACATTTCGCCTTTAATTGACAGACAGCAGAAATAGTTGACCAGAAATGGTTTTTATGGTACGCGTCTTCGCCACTTGGCTGCTGGACATCCCTGAAAATACACTTTTTTTATAGTAGCCACTAGGGGTGTGCCCAAATACAAATACATTATTCGGCAAAGCACAAATAGTGGGTTTTATATGAATATTTCTTTCATACAAATATTTTAAAAAGTGTTTGTTGGGGGTGTTCACCAGAGATAAAGCTGACGCAAGCAAAGTGCTCTTAAAGACTCTCCATAACCTGTTGTTCCCCTTCTCCTTTCCACAAAGTTAGGTTGTAAAAAATAGGCAATAAATGAAAAGTGCAAAGCAATAATTGCCTTTGAAGTTGCTTCCTACACGTTACATGGTGTACTGTCTGTGTGTTATGGGTGTATAAATAGATAGGTCTGGCTGCAATGAGGCGATGAGTAAAGTTTTAGCTCAGTAATCATAATAATTTTTAAGCCTCTTTCCACTTTTATTCGAATACAAATACAAATACAAATAATTTTGCTGCCTCAACAAATACAGATACAAATACAAATACTGGGATCTCTACACTTCCCTAGTAACCACAACCACTGACCAGACTCTCTCTCTCTACAGTGTAAGAAGTCAGTCTTCAAGTTCTAAGAGAATCTAAAATCAATATTTTTCATAATAATAATAAAGTATGAAATGTCAGTGTGTAATGTGTTGTGTTTTCGCTGAGAGCGTCAATCATAGTGTCACTTCAGAAAAAGCTCTAAAAAGCCACTTCACACTACACAACATGCAACATTTCATCAACATAGCCTTAATGGATTTCACCTTTGTCTTTTCAGCCATTTTCATTAAAAAAAAAAGAAAAACCTGATTTAATAATTGTCCAGGCGTAATAAAAGGCAACTTAGAGAAATATGGCAACTTCTGACAGTGTCACAGCCACAGTGGCCCAACAACCAAAAGTAGTACATTAGTTTTAATTAAGACAAACCACAAAGCTGTTTTCTGCTCAACACTGAGAACTTGTTGATGTTGTTACAGACTGTAAACCGTCCTGACACTCTGAGCTGGACGAGCTCGAAGCTTCAGAGACGTTTTCTGCTTCAACCAGTGAACCCAGCTGGATGTGATTAAACCTGCCTGACCCCGAGTGACTCCAGAGGGGGGGGGGGGGGGAGGGGAGGGGAGGGTGGAGGTGTAGGGATGAACCTGGGCCAAGCAGGAGGCAGAGGCCAGCCAACAACACCAGGACACTTACCACACCACCTGCTACCCACACAGACTGAGAGAGAGAGAGAACGTCATGGGGGGCTTTATATTTCAAACTGGAACTAACACAGACACAACACGACTAAAATGAACAATTATCCTGATTATTAATTAATCTATGCATTTTAAAAATATGTCTTAGTCTTCAGAATAATGATATGTGAGGGAAAGCTTCACTGTGTATGTCTCTTCTCTCCTCTCATTGTGAAAAACCCAAAAAGTCAGAAAGCAACGTCTTCTAACACAGTTAAAGGACCAGTATGTAGAATTTAGTGGCATCAAGCAGAACAGACTCAGCAGAAATGGAATATAATATTTATAAGTATGTTTTAATTAGTGTATAATCACCTGAAAATAAGAATCATTGTGTGTTCGTTACCTTAGAATAAGCTTTTATATCTACGGAGGGAACGGTCTAACAAAAAAGAAAGTAGTTGTAGTTGAGTCTCTTGTATAAACTTGTATTGACAAATAAACTTCCAGCAGTTCCACCAATGAGACATTTCCCCTCTAAACTTCTCACATGGTGTCATTTAAATATCTATTCGAGACCCAAAGAGGTGAAACTCTTCAATACTCACAAAAAAACCCCTAAAATTAGCAAAAAGTCCAAAAGCTGAAAAGAGATTTGTGCACCAGAAGTTTATTTTTTTCTTCTTTCCTCTTCCATCAATCATCTCATGACCCCTCAGATTTATCTTATAATAATTTTATGTATGTAGGAATAACAGGAATAAGTTAAAGGGAAAGATGAGGAGATCAACAGGGATATTAAAACCACGTAAAGGGGATGTAAGACAACTGACTTGTGACCCTTTGAAGGGGCCCGACCCCTAGGTTGGGAACCATTGGAGTAAACTAGATAATTGTATATAAAGTAGTCCAAACTGCTGCTAACACATTGATGCTTCAGTATTAATAATGTACTTTATTAAACATATTTAACATGATTTTCTGCAAAGCGAGTACTTTTGTTTCTAATACATTAAGTTAATTTAGCTAATAATTTAATAAGTTAATACTTCCATACTTTTACTTTGAAATGCAGGACGTTTCCTTGTTATACTTTCAAAGTGTGGTATTGCTACTTTAAATTCACTAATGGATCAGAGTTCTTCTTCCAGCACCGCAAGGCTGAGTTTTAGCTACTTTCCATTTGTTCAAGGAGAATCTGACTGAGCTGAACTGACTTTTTTTGATTCTCAGCGCCACAGAAGCAGTTACTCAAAATATTCAAAAGTGCACCGTTGCAATAGAAAAGGTTGAGGATAAGTGGGATCTATTCTAGACTCCTCCAGTCGACACTGACAGCTGCAGACTGAAGTGTGTTTCTGATTATAACTCTATCAGAGGACCTACAGCGGATAGAAAGAGCGAGAGCTGCCCTAAGATGCTCTCCAAGTTTGTTTCCATCCTGCTGCCTTTTGTTGTTGTGGCGTCTGATCTGCCTGACTGACTCAGTGGGGAGTGGAATGTGTGTATGTGTGTTATCTGATAATGTGTGGTTAGCTTAGCACTGTTAGCAAACAGAGCCTAGGTATATAAGATGTGTGGATGCCCGACATGAATTCACTGTTCTGCAGACTTTGTATGACTGTGAACGTAACTGTCGTCCAGGTTGAAATACTCCGACAACATAATGAGCAGCGGAGGAGGAGAAGGTGCTGAAATCCTTTTAAAATATTCCTTAAGTTAAAGTATGTTAATGTACTGCTGAACAGTGAAGGCAGAAATAATATCCACATAAAGCAGATTCTGAATCCTTATGACTGTTTAAAAGACAACAATCTCACAATAAGTTTTACAAACAACAAAACTATCTTATAAGAAAGTGAAACTGAACAAAAATGGCTGATGACTTCAGTGATGGCTAACGATTCTGATGATGTTGGCTCCTGGATGTCTTCCTCAAGTGAGGTAATATTAAAACATTTTAGGGTGACTGATTTATTTAAACTGCAAAAAGTGTTTTTTAGGGTTTTTATGGGGCCACTTGGGGACAAAGTAGTGAACAAAACACTGACATATCATCAGCTTTTAAGTTGATATGTTGAACTTGTTAGCAAACAGTTGCTTATTTCCACATCCAGCAGTTACGGAGCAACATTATCGTTCATTTGGAGTCGTGTTTCTGTCCACCTGGTGAATGTAAGTCCAATATTCACTCTCTTTTAGCTCTGTTTTTACTCTCTACCAACTCCTGAACGAAATATCTGGCTCTTTAGCTGCTAAATGCTCCACTATGTTCACCAGCTAGTCTACAGCTAACTGTGTCTGTTTGCCGTTTGGTGCTGAGCAGTGTTATCAGATATAATTAAGAATTATGAAGTTAAGAAATTATTAAATTTAATTAATAATGTTAGGCACCACTCAGCAACCGAGACCAATAACCAAACTGTCAAGTAGTCTCATAAACAAGCTAATACCTGAAATATCAGCACCACTAAGTGAACAGTGAAGGTGACAGTCCGAGTTCTGACTCTCTCAATCAGCCACAATAAAATATGCACAATAATGACAAGATGACTTCTCTTTAAAGCTATAAACAGTATTTATTATTCTCCACAAGGATCAGCAAAGTCAACAATTGTTTCAATCAACAAACACTATGCTACCAACTAATACTAAGTAAAAACACACAAAAACAGCAGCTGTGTAAAGGTAAAACAGGTAAACAGGTGTATGTATGTGTCACGGCTGTGTTGCCATGACTCCCTGTGATATTGATGCGTCAATCAGAGACAAGAGCCTGACACCTAGGTGCGAAATTGCAATGCATCAGTGGAAATGGAGTCTGTGAGCAGCATTTTGGTGCTGCTCCTGTGTTTCAGGGTAACAAAGGAAAGAGGCAGCCTCGTGGCCGGGCCTCAGAGGTTACATGTAGGCTTTTCTTTGTCTGACCTCATGGTTGAGGCCCAACAGCAGGTAGTGTACAGTGGCTTTTTAGAGCTTATTCTCTGAAAACAGCTGCCTGCTGCGACCCAAAACGACGCTATGAGAGCGCTGAGAGTGAACCAGAATCGTAAAGTTGCAGCCGGACAGATAAACAATGAGCTGAAACTCATTATAAAGCTCCGTAAAGCTGAGAGGAGCTGCAGAGTCACTTCTCTGACATTACACACTGACAGACAGTGGGATTATAAAAAAATATGAAGATTTAAGAACTTCTGACAAAGTTTTAGAAATCCTGATGTCACCAGTCCAATTTTTTTAATATTTTGAAATGTAAAACTATGTATCTACAAATATATACTGTACATTTGTAAAAATCAGATTTTATTAGTTGATGTAACTATTAAATTGTAATTTTTTGTAATTTTCATTTAACTACATAATGATCTGGTGCCAGGTTTGTATTTCTGGTTGGCAATATTAAATTCCTCTCATTTTAATTTAATTTATTCAAGTTTTATCTAAAAAATTTAGTTATCAACCTTAAAAATGTGCATGTTTATATATATTTAATATGTGTGTAATTGTAGAATTTATTTCAATTTCTTTTTATATTATAAACCCTCAAATTTCCAGAAATATTATAAACTGATAAAGTAATAAAAAAAAACATACAGAGGCCAAATCATGATCTCAAAAGAAACAAAAAAACCCCAAAACCCAAATATGTATTCAGTATGAAATGCAACATGGCAGCAGCAAAATCACAAGTGATTTATTTACACGCAACATGATTACTCACTCTACAGCTCCACAGACGATGATTCACACAGCCAATCAAACGCCTGGTTTCCAAATCTGACTGTAACGTTTCCCAGAAACCCACAGGGGAGGAAGTCCTCTGTGTAGCGTGTGTGTACAGGATGAGCTGAGAAACCCACAACAGGAGAACAACGCTAACCGAGGCAATTGTATCAGAGCCGATGAGGCGGTCATGCACGTTCACATCAGACCCACGCAGGAAGAACATATGGAGGAAAACACGAAGCGGTGCAGTTGCATGGACGATCGGCGTCCTGACAGACAGACTCGCTGAAGAAAACATCTGTCCTGACGTGTCGTTCAGCCTCGTATTCAACATCCGACACCGACTCTGTTTCAGACATGAAAACAAACCTTTTACCTGTGAGGTAAAATCATTCAACGTGTCTCAAGTGCAGTTTCACATGTTTGAGGTGTTTTCACCATCAGAATCAGACTTTGTTCACCAAGTAAATTAATCTGTTTTAAAAACATAAGAACAGAATGAAATAATTTATCTGGACGATGCATCAATCTGATCTGAAGTTCAGTTTTATATCACAGCAGTCACATGTATCGTCCAATAAGGGTGTGCCCGAATACAAATATGTTATTCGGCAAAGCACAAATAGTGAGTTTTATACAAATATTTGTTTCATACAAATATTTTTAAAATTATTTGTTTTTGGGAAGAAAAAAACAAAACAAATACCAGCGAGCAGGTCAGTTATAGTTGCTATCTCAGTGTCTCTCCTCTGCTCCGCTGTTACGTCTATCAGCAGGTCTCAATGAGGGGAGTCACATCCACCTGCTACATGACGCACATTTCTTAATTTGGACATCACTTTAATTTTCATTTTTAATTTTCTAAAATTATAAGCATAATAAAAACAAAAAACATTATTTTTAAGCCTCTTTCCATTTTTATTCGAGTACAAATACAAATAATTTTGCTGCCTCAACAAATACAGATACAAATACTGGGCCCTCTGCACATCCCTAATGTCCAATATATGCCATTAATATTAAAACAAGCTCACTACAGATTATAATGGATGTTTTGACCAATATTCCAATATTATCAAACATCAGACAACAGCTGATCTGGTAGAAATTCCTCCTGATTGTAGATCAGTAATCTGAGTAATTTGGGGATTAAATTGGGCTTCATCTTCCATTTAATAGAAATAAATATGAATACATACAGTATACAGGGTATACAATGATATTATTATGATAACTGTTTCTTTAACTTTATTTTTTGTTTTTGAGCATATCTTCGACAGCTTCAACAGAAACAGCTCTTCTCAGAGTCTCGAATGATATCTTGATGCGTGGTGACGTAGGAGACTGTTCGGTGTTGGTGCTGTTGGATCTCAGTGCAGCTTTTGGTACTGTGGACCACCAAATCTTGGTTGAGAGACCTGGACAGTGGATCTCTGGGTCAGCCCTGCAGTGGTTCTCCTACCTCTCTGATAGGAGTTTTGCAGGTTCTGTTGCTGCAGCTTCACCTCCTCATCTGAAACTCTGTATTGTGGTGTACCCCAAGGTTCAGTCCTCGGTCCTGTTTTGTTTGCGTTGTATATGCGTCCCCTTAGACATCGCTACACAGATGATATTCAGTCTCATTTAAACCTCAAAACAGCTAAATTGTCAGTTTTAAATAACTACCTGAATGCTAAAAGAACTGGATGGCAGATAATTTCTTACAGCTAAATGAAGACTAAACATAAACCCTCATCTCTGCCTCTCCTGGTCTTGTCCTTAAGGTAAAGGATGGTCTCGGGTGTCTTACCTCGTCAGTTAAATCCTCCATAAGAAATGTAGGTGTCACTACGGACCAGACTCTGACTCTGGACCAACATGTCAAGTGTCTGATTCTCTTGTTTTTTCCAGCTGAGAAACATTGCAAAGCTCAGACCCATTAAAGCAGAGATGGAAATGTTAATTCATGCTGTTATATTGTCACGTCTTGACTACTGTAACTCTATTTTCACCTGCATCAGCAAAACACCCCTGGATCATTTAGACGTTGTCCAAAATGCTGCTGCTAAAGTCTTAACCAGGTCCTCAGAAAGGTCTCATGTGACACCGATTGTGATTGCTCTTCATCAAATTCAAAGTCCTTGTGATCACCTATAGAGCTCTGCATGGTCAGTCTCCCACCTACATTGGAGATCTACTGCACTACCAGCAGGTCTCTAAGGTCCTCTGATCAGGGTTTGATGGTTGTCACTAGAACAAGGCTTTTGAGGTTGTGGCTCCTAAATGTTGGAACTTTTTCTCTTTGCATTTAAGATCTGTTGACACCTTTAAAAAGCAGCTTGTTTAGACTTGCCTTTGTGTTCTTTTTCTATTTTCTATTTAATTCTGTTTTTATTGTGTTTTATGTCTGTATGTATCTTTATGCTTTATTTCTCCTCCGAAGCATTTTGTGATGTCTCTGCTCTCGAAAGGTGTTATTAATAAATAAAAATAAAAATAAATATAAATAAAGTTACTTACTTTTATTATTGAGGTAAAAGCAGGTGGTGATACTGCAGCACTTTATATTGAGTGTTATATATTAAGTGTTCTTAATACTTTACTATCTTACTTCTGATTGATTGTCAACAGTTGAAGTCTTTTATGAGAATATTAACTGTAACTAAAAATACAGACATGCAGAGGAGGTGGAGGTATTTTTTCAGCCCTGAATAGTGTCTGCAGGTTTTCTTTTCACTTGAACCCTGCGGCAAAAAAGTCAGCAAATAACTTGGTGAATCCTTCCCTACTGCTGAGTTTACAGACAGATTAAAGATCTGTTTAATGCTGTTAAATGTAAATAGTATGCAAAGAGTGCAAGTGTTCAAAGTGTGTACAAGTGTGTACAAATGTACACTGTAATGGAACAATATGAGTCTCTGCAATAAATACATTAAAGGGACTTTAAATTTTGTTTTCATGCACACTGCAAGAAATAACTCGGCCTGTTATTGAGTCCTAAAGTCCTGTAATGAGAGTAAATGACTCAGTATTGGAAAACAGCAGTTGAAATATAATTATGTTAAGTAATGGATTTTAAAGATTGTTTTTCTGTTGAGTGTTTATCTCTGTTGTTAATCTTGGGGCTGTTTGTTAAAATCCTCTTTTTTCAAGACATGTGTCTGGAACTTTGTATTCACTCAAATACTGAGCTGCTGCGACATCATTAACAGTCACAGAAGCATGAAATCTGGCAGAAAACAGGCTGAAACAAAGCTGAAGGTGAGTAAATATGATCCAGAGGCTTGTTGCCCTTTATTTCCAAAATATCACTCTGAATGTCCCCAAAAACACTAAAAAAAATATTTAAAAGTGTTTTATAATGACTAATAATATATTTTTTTAATGATTGCTTTGAGAAATCTTTCCATGTTCATGTGTTTGAGATGACCTTTTCACTGTGGCCTCTGCTGAACTTTACATTTTACTAAGTTTTGTTCATTATTGAGTTCTTTTCTCAAAACCACTGCAATGACTTATGGAGATTCTGCTTTTTTTCCAAGAATTTTGTAGAAATTACTGTTGATATCTTTATAGGAGTTGATCATTTTTTTGAATGTGGGGTGGGGGGTTATGAGCTGCCAGTAATGCCAGTAAATAATCGGCACCCGGATGTTTTGCTAGCCTGCAAAACAATCACACGAGTCAGCTGTTAGCATGAGTTTTTAGCTGTAATTTGATGGTAAATAAGCAGCAGTGTATGTGTGTCTGACTGTGGATGGTGGAGCTGTTGATTGGATTTGTGAAGTTTGATGTTGCAGCGGTGGTTGAAAGCAGTTAGCTCTGCTTGTTAGCCTCTGAACTGAAGCAGCAGCAGCATGCAGGCAGAGTGAGCAGCCGCCAGAGTGTAGCTGTGCTGTAAGTAAACAGTCTGAACTCAGCTGAGTTTTCTCTGACAGAGCTGAAAGTCTTTTATGCCGTTTGTGGTCTCAGTGTTAATGACCAGCGTTGCCAGTGTGATTTCAGAAAACACGTTCTGCTGTCTGTGCTGGCTGCAACACGAGCTGCAGTCAAGTACAACTTTGAAGACACACTGTCACAAATACGACTCACTACTTTATATACAGTTAGCTAGTTTAGTCCAGTGGTTCCCAACCTAGGGGTCCGGCCCCTCCAAAGGGTCAGCAGATAAATCTGAGGGGTGGTGAGATGATTAATGGGAGAGGAAAGAGGGAAAAACAAAGTTCTGATACACAAATCTGTTTTCAGTTTTTTGGACTTTTTCTCTAATCTTTGATTTTTGCTGAAATATTGGATCATTTGAACATTTACTGAAATGAAAGCATGTGAGAAGTTTAGAGGGAAAAATCACTATTTGGTGGAGCTGTTAACAACTCATAGACATGTGAAATGTGACCCCGACTGCTTTTATACAAGAGATACAACAGGGGTCACAAGACAAAAAAGTTGGGAGCTAATGTTTTAATATTTAACAATGCAGTTTATAATAAATCACATGCAGGGTGTTATTTCTTGCTGTTTGTATTTTGTACTCATCCTGTATCTTCTTATTCTCACTTCATTTAGTCAGTTTGCTGTCTAGTTAAAGATGGACATTTATTATTCTAGTCTGAGCACTGAATGTTCTGCACCCTGTTCATAAATACATACACAGAACATGCAGCTGCTGTCAGGCCCAAATTACCAAAAGCAATTTCAGAGGAAAATCAAAAGGTGAAAATACATCATCATTTGTCAAAAGCACAAACAGAAAGCGCTGCCAGGAAGCTGCAAATACTATTTCAGCATTGAGCTCACATACTCTGTAAACCACAATCCGTCTCGGCTTCGTGTTCCAGCTGCCGTGTTTGTCCTTTGAAGGACTGACATGTTTCTGAGACGTCGTCCGACCACGATGGAGTTTTTTTTTTTTTTTTAAGGCCAGAGGACCAAACGTCTCCGTCTACCATCAAGTCCGAAGTAGGTCAGCCATCTAAACAGCCCCAGGGAGAGATGGCCATCGTCAAATACTAATCAGTGCTCGGCCAAGGGTGCGCTTCATTTGCACGCCTGCGGGACTCTGGAAGAGCCCCAACAACCTCCCCTGCTCGCTCAGTAGCAGTCGCAGGCAAACGCTCAAGGACAAAGTTTACTGTCAAAGCTTCTGAAATCCAGCTCTTAATCAAAGTACAGCCTTGTTCAGACATCAACCTCCTGGTTCGCTCACACACACACACACACACACACACACACACACACACACACACACACACACTCACTGGGCGTGCTGGCAGGGCTTATGTACTTTGGCATTTTGGTAGCATTTGGCTCAGCGTGTTTTGTTTCTGATGGAACGATGCTTGCTGTTGCCTCAAAGAACAGTTTTTTGGAGAGTTCACTCAGATGCAATGCATGCTGGGAAGTATATAAATAATCTAACAATGTTTCTTAAAAAGGTCAAATCCACTGATTTTACTCTTCAAAAGATACAAATGTTGAGACAGAAAGTCAGTTTTACCAACTGGATTCATGGAGTTTGTGTATCAGAAAGAGTGTAAAGAAAAGAAAAATTATGAGAAATTAGAATCATTTTTGGAGCTTGAACCCTGCTTGGTACTGATGCTGCGTTCAAGTGATAAAGGTAGGGATGGGAAAGATTCCTATGACCTGCAAGCATCATCAAGATGGCTGTATGACTACCAGAGTTGGTCACGTGAGGATTAAATTTGACAATATAACAACATATCCATTATATTTGTGTTTGATCACATTGAATGTTGGATTCTGGCTGATGTGAGGCGTTTCCCAGTAATAATAGACCCTTCTCATGGCAGGCAATTTGACCTTTCAAAGCAGGAAAAGCACAGCTGTAACTCAGACAGCATTAACAACAGCTCTGTATCATTAATCGTCCCAGTAAGACATGTGAGCCTGCACAACACCAGAGCCCTAAAAACTAGCTCACCTAAATGGAATACAGCCATGATTCATGTTTTTAATTCCTGCTTTGACAGGGACTTGGATGCTGATATCAACACTATTTACAAGACAGAAACTCATAAGTACAATAAATAGATTATGACATGAACGCAACATAAAAGTCAGAATATCTGAGTTTCTTGTGAATTGATTTTGCCACCTGACAGGACGAGAAACACTGACTTTGCTTTAAAAACAATCAGTGCAACTTCCTCTTTAAGAACATCCCAACTACTCACCTCTTTGACTTCTGAGAGGGGAAAGTCATAACAGAATTGCAGAATTGCTCCTGAAGCGTTTTTACTTTCAATGATCTGCTCTGAAAATGTAAACAGGACTTTCCCAGATGATATAACAATCATATATGTTTTTTTTATGGACACACGTTTTCATTATTTCAATACTGTTTCCGAGAAAATGTGTTTTGTCTTTCTTATATGGCTGAAAATACTACAGTACCCATGAGCTTCAGCTGCTGTTGCTATGGAGACAAAGCCAGTCAGACGTACGCATCGAAAATGACTGAATTCATCCACATTTGACACAAAATATAAAAATGAATCGATTTAAGTTGCAGATTGTGTTTTCAGTTTTCTCAACATCGTCGTCTTGACCTTCCGCTGTTGTTAGCAGCTCACATAGGAGAATTTTAAGCTCTGTGATTGGATATTTCTTGCCAAAATGCACCTTGGGAGTCGTAGTTAACTTCTTCCCTGAAGTTTTAGCTTGTAACTTTGACTTTTTAATCAAAGAACCAGATATTTTCTGATGCAGTTGTTCATCTTTTGTACTGATGATTCAACCAGGAGAGTTTCATGTTGATCCAAACTGTAGAATAGAGAGAACTAACACTGTCTCTGACTGGGATGAACTGGGATTCTGTTCATACAGCTGAAAGAGGTCGGGTGTTAGGACAATAATAAGCCTGGGTCATTTAAAGTGTTTAATCAAATGATCAATTTTTGGGGACCGTCGGACCTTCCCTCCAGCGCGTCCATCAGGATAAACTTTACAGTTTTAATTACTTTGTTTGAGTTTTACTTCTTTTTACTTTACTTTCCCCCCTTTCTGGTTCTTCCTGTCTTAAGACTCAAATGCCAGCGAATCCTTGAGAGATTTGCCAAAAAACAAACATGACTAAACATTAACTGTGATGGATTATCTAGATATGAACTGAACCAAAAGCTGCCTGGAAGGAAGGAAATCAATCTAAAAGTGATGATATTCTTTGGAAATTTGATCAGTTGAAATGAAATAGGTAAAAAAAAAAAAAAAAAAAACATGTGGGCTGGTCCTTTAAATGATATTTAGCTTATAACTTTAGCTTTTCTGTATAAATTGTGCCGTCAGAGCGCGTCTCATCTCAACGTTTATTCCCGCGGCTCCTGAGGTTTGTCCTGCTTGTTATCAAATTAGACTGAACGCTTCCTTCAGGGAGAAATAAAATGAAACCCCCTTTTTTTTCTTCTTCTTTTTCTTTTCTTTAAGTAAATCAGTGATTGCTGGAAAACCCCCCAGGGACGTCATAATCAAATTACTCTCAGCTGATCTGAAGGAGGTCTGATAATCGGCATCGACGGGGGCTGGAGGTCCCCCAGAAACCCCCCCAGACCACAAAGCCCACACACACACACACACACACAAACATTCCCACTCAAGCAAACACATCTCGAGGAGAAATATGATTTTTTTGTGTGTCATGACATTAAAACTATTTTTGCTTCATTGGTTAAATTTTCATGACATACATTTATTCTGCTGTAAAAAAAAGCCCCGCCCACCACCAACATACACAGCGTGTGATTGGATCCTGCAGTGAGTCCAAATTTGATTGACAGCTCTGTTAATACAAAACATAGACCTAATTATACTGCTGTTTTCCTGCCATCCACCTCATTTCCTTTCCTAAGTCCTCCTTACTTTCTTTCCTTCTTTCTGTAATCCCTTCTTTTCTCCCCCAGCTCCTCTTTCTTCTTTACCTTTTCCCTTTTTTCCTTTCTTATATCTTTCCTATCTTTCCTATTATATCACTGTCATCATCCTTCCCTTTCCAACCTCCTTACTTTTTTATCTTCATTTTCTTTCATTACCACAACTTTTTTCTTTTTATTCCCTCCTTCCTTCTCCACTTCCTCCTCTCTCTCGTTCCTCCTTACTTACTTTTGTCTCTCATCTTTTTGTTTGACCACTTTCCTCTCTTCCTTCAGTAGTTCCTCTTTTCCTTCTTCACTATGCCCCTCTGTTGCTTTATTTTATACCCAACCACCTCCTTTCCTTCCCGTCTCCTTTATTTTCACACATTCTCCCATCTTGTCTTCCTTCATTTTTCCTACAGCTCCTTTTCTTCCTTCCTCTTTCCTTTCCATTTTCCTCTTTTCTTTCCTGAGGGTGCGGTCATGTTATATTTCTGTCATACAAATATTTGTTGTGTTTCCTGTTCATTTGTATTAAAGCTCATCCAACAGACAAATTCGAGCGTGATTTTTACAGGTCAGAGTTCACCATGTTTAACTTTGACCAGGCAGCGACTACCATGACAGCTGCTAGATGCTCCAACTGACTCCCATTCAAAAAGCCTCAACTTCTCTCTAGAAATACTAAGTCAGTCATTGTTTTCAAAGAGTCATTCTGATCTCAATCTCTAAATTTAGTCCCTATAGTAAGTGTGCTGGTGGTCATTTTGGAAATTATTTCTCTGTTAATAACAGTTGAAGTCTTATAGTAGCTTTGATGTCTGCTTTGTGGTTGGGGTTAGGGGGTTAGGGTTAGGGTTAAGGGGTTGGGGTTAGGGTTATGGGTTAAGGTTGGGGTTAGGGGGTTAGGGTTATGGGTTAAGGTTGGGGTTAGGGTTAAGGGGTTAGGGTTAAGGGTAGGGTTGGGGTTGGGGGTTGGGGTTAGAGTTAGGAGTTAGGGTTGGGGTTAGGGTTAAGGGGTTAGGGGTAGGGTTGGGGTTAGGGTTAAGGGTAGGGTTGGGTTTAGGGTTAAGGGGTTAGGGTTAAGGGTAGGGTTGGGGTTAGGGGGTTGGGGTTAGAGTTAGGAGTTAGGGTTAGGGTTGGGGTTAGGGTTAGGGGGTTAGGGTTAGGGTGTTAGGGTTAAGGCTAGGGTTGGGGTTAGAGTTAGGGTTGGGGTTAGGGTTAGGGGGTTAGGGGTAGGGTGTTAGGGTTAAGGGTAGGGTTGGGGTTAGAGTTAGGAGTTAGGGTTGGGGTTAGGGTTAAGGGTAGGGTTAGGGGGTTAGGGGTAGGGTTGGGGTTAGGGTTAAGGGTAGGGTTAGGGGGTTAGGGGTAGGGTTGGGGTTAGGGATAGGGTTTGGGTTAGGGTTATGGGTTAGGGGTAGGGTTGGGGTTAGAGTTAGGAGTTAGGGTTGGGGATAGGGTTAGGAGTTAGGGTTGGGGTTAGGGGGTTGGGGTTAGAGTTAGGGTTGGGGTTAGGGTTAAGGGGTTAGGGGTAGGGTTGGGGTTAGGGTTAAGGAGTTAGGGTTAAGGGTAGGGTTGGGGTTAGGGTTAAGGGGTTAGGGGTAGGGTTGGGGTTAGGGGGTTGAGGTTAGAGTTAGGAGTTAGGGTTGGGGTTAGGGTTAAGGGGTTAGGGTTAAGGGTAGGGTTGGGGTTAGGGGGTTGGGGTTAGAGTTAGGAGTTAGGGTTGGGGTTAGGGTTAAGGGTAGGGTTAGGGGGTTAGGGGTTAGGGGTAGGGTTGGGGTTAGGGGTAGGGTTTGGGTTAGGGGGTTAGGGAGTTAGGGTTATGGGTTAGGGTTAGGGTTAGGGTTAGGGTTGGTTCACCTGCTGCTCTCCAGGCTCCGGGACTCACACTGAGTCAGACTATTGTCACAATATTTCACTAAGTTGAATATGACTTGATTAAGATACTGATACTATGAAAGACAAAACCCTGCACTTCTTATTTAGAAGCTCCTGTCTCCAAACAGTGACAGCAACGCAGATAAGCAGCAACTCTAGTCTCCAAACAGCTCCAATGCAAACAAACGGGTGACATCACACTTGATATATCCATCTATATATAGCGGCTGTGGTTTCATCGCCATATTTACTACATTATCACACTACCAGACTGCAAACTGCAGTGTTGCTCTCACACAGTAATAACAGTTTGCGGTCCCTCTGATCAATAATTATTTATTATATGCATCAGAAATGTGACATTATAACTTTTTTGGAGTGTGTGTATCTTAACTCTTTTCTCCTTCCTGCCTTCTTCTTTTCTTCCCTTACTTCCTTTTTCTTTACCTCCTTTCCTACCACATCTTTGTCTTTTATACTTCCTCCTTTCCTTTTCCGCTTTTTGAATATCTTCCCTACCTCCTCTTCACTTTATTCCTCCGTCATTTCTTTCCTTTCCCACTTCTTTACTTCATTCTTCCCTTTACTGTATTTCTTCCCATCCTCCTCTTTTATTTCCTTCTTAAAGAACAGAGTTGAATCAATGATTTCAACTGGTAAAGCACATGTTTCTCCAGCAGATGAGTTTTAAAAAAGCTCACAACCTCAAATTAAGCTGCTGCACAAACTTTTTGTTTAATTTATTTGTATTGTCAGCACAGAAAACCCTGCAGCAACGTTTCTTCAGGTGACATTCTGATCTGGAAAATGTGTCTCAGATGGAAAAGACCCGTGATTAATGAGTTAAAAAAAAAAAAAAAAAAAAACAATCAGAGAGGAAGCGGCGTGTTTTCTCAACTGTAATTGGCGTTCTTATGTTGTCACATGTCAGCCAAGATGACAAGCGAGAGAAAATATTTTCACGCAGTTCTCAGGATCTGACTCATTATGTTGATGGGTGAAGTGTTCAGGTTGATGAGGAAGCTCAGGAGGTTAGTTAGTTTTCTTCATCTAGGTTTGAACAATTAATTGTATATATGAGGATTTGTGTTTATCTCTGTGTCAGAAACGTGGACCTCGTATGTGTTGTCACATCTGAAAGAAAAGCTGCTGAGGAAGAAACACAAAAACAATCAGAACAAGACCTGAGTGGGAGAAAAAACACAAAACTTTCCTTTAATCATACACAAAAAAGACTGAATATTAAAGAAAACCATATTTACAATTGGGAATCGGCATCTCCAGAAGATTGTTTGTACTTCATGGAATCATTTGACTCGGTGTGTGTTTCCAGCTGTTTTGTGTGTAAAAAAAAAGTAGAATAAAATCGTTTGTATCTCCAGAGGGAGCGCGGTGAAATCTGATAAACAGCCTCAAGTGATGTCACTTCAGTCAGCGTCAGTTGGGACTAAAGACTACAAGTTTGAAAAAAGGTAAAAAAAAAAAAAAAAAAAAATCTGGGGGATGTGAAGTTAGAAAGAAGTGAGGTTATCCGACAACTGTAGCTGCTCATCTCTGCTGGAGGCTGCAGCTCCAGGTTACATTAGCCGCTACTAGCATAACACACTTGTCCATGGTCCAGTTGAATTCTGGGTAATGTAGTTTTGACAAAGGAGGAGGATGTATGACATAAAAAAAAACAGACTGTATAAAAATATGGATGTAGTTACCGTGACGTCACCTGATGGTTTCTGAAGAGCAGTTTTGAAGCTCAAAGCGAGCCGCTCTGGCCGTCGCCATCTTGGCAGTGCGTGACTCTGCCTAACTCCCAGCCAACTGAAAATGGGCAAAGAGGCGGGCCGAATGGCAGAAACAAGCCACCTAGCGGCTGGCGGACCTGTCACTCAAAGCAGCCATGTCCTTCATTATGCATAACTTTACTGCTTAATAAAATTTAAATGGGTGAGTTATAAAAAAATTCACCCCCCGTACAGTTGTCATGAAAGAGGAAATTAGCTACAGAGACCAAAACCGTTTTTTGTACCAGGCTGTAAACATGTTTATTTCTGCTGTAAAGTTGGGCATTTTAACATGGGGGTCTATGGGGATTGACTCGCTTTTGGAGCCTCAAGTAGCCATTCAAGGAACTGCAGTTTTTGGCACTTCTGCATCAGCTTCATTTTACAGCCCCGGAGGTGTAATAGATAATATAGAGCGACAAAGTCCACTGAGGGTGACGTCAAATAAAAAGCTGGACTTTGAAGCATCATTCTGTTTTCTCCTCATCTGTGCTTGCTGCTGCTCAGAGGCCTGATTTACATAAAACTGTCCAGTTTATATGCATACGCCTGGGTCAGAGTTTCCATGGAGGACCACATATTCTGCAGTCAGGTTTGTTCTTTTTATAAATCCCAAAGTTTGCTTAGAAAGTGGCGTATGCCTTCTTTTCTGCCTACACAACGTTTATATATGAGGCCCAAGAAGTTTCCCAATAATAAGCTTTTTATTTCCAATGATATAAAGAGCTACATTTTTGTCAAAGACATGAACATAATGTCCAAACACTCACATCCCGCTGTGACAAAAAAAAAAAGTCTCTGAAAGGAAAATTATACCTGTCTGTCAACATGAGTCCCTTCAGCAAAACAAAGATGAAAACTCGGCAACAAAACAATTGAAAGCAGTTTATTTGTCATCTTTGTTTGGATCTAGCACCTTAAGAAACTGTTCAAAATACCCACAAAAGTAGAAAAAACAACAACATTGAAATCACAATATGAAAATCATGGGAGGAAAAAAAAACAACCTGAAAAACTAAGTTAGATGTTGGGTAAAGTGTCTCTTCAGCAGCTGAAGTCTGAACCTGTGATGATAAAGTGTTGTTGGGAGTTTTTGGGAGGTTTTTAGTGACAGAGTCTGCGAACAGATGGCTCTGTCTGTTTTCATTTATTTTGAGTAAAGGTTAAACAACATCAACAAAAATAGACCAGACCATCTGTTCACATGCACCGTGTTTCAGCAGCAGATACATACTGTACATACTAGACCTTCATTTCCCACCAAACATGTCACCAACACTTTACTCCTCAAGTTACGTCATTAAAAATTAAGGAGTCCGGAAACATTTCACAACTGTAGGAAAAATAACTTTTCAACTTCCCTTAATTAAAGCGTCTGATCTCCAGATCTTTCACGTGTCATGTTGTTGGAAAAAAAATCAGCATCAATAGGTTACATCAAACTTACATCAAAAGTAACCATAGCAACGATACTTGAGCTTGATGCTGCATTACAAGAATATAACTCTCATGGAAACTGACACATAACTTACCTGCTTTCACTTGCTTTTGTAAGTGGCTTTGTCTTTTTTTTTTCCATGTATCACTTGTTTATCGCTGGGATTCTTTATATTTCAGCTACATTTGGAAGCTTTAATTGGTCAGTAAATGTGAGTGAAACACACACTGAGTAAAAGTCAGGAGAAATGCAATCCAGAGACAACTATAACAGCATGTGTTTCAATATCGTCACCTTCCTAAAATAATGGCCCGAGTAATTTTTTGACAAAAATGGGTTTTTTTTTTTGCCTAAATTCATCTCCTCATGATGCCACCTCTGGTAAAATCACCCACATCCTCAGTTGAACAGATCATGTGATTCTACCCCTGTAGTATAACGGCCTACGTCAAGAGTGTGACTAAATCGTCATATTGCGTAGTTATTTAGTCTTTTTATTCAGCATTTTAGTTAGCAATGACGCTAGCATTTAGCAAAGAGTGGAAAAGCTCCAGAATCTGTGGCTGTTACAGGTGATAGTGACAGTGATAGTGACAGTGATAGTGATCGGTTAACTCTTTTCTGCCTTTTAAACAATATTTCATCACAGTTTTTGTCTCATTTTTCCCACATTACATGATCTAATTAAGAAAGATTTGAATACAGTATTGTAATCTAACAGCTAGAAATGATGAGTATAGCTAAAAAACATTACAAAGGATCCTCTTTACTTTTGTGTTTTTATGTAATGAAAATCTCACTTGAACATAATATTAGTAATCATTTGACTGGTATAATAGTAGCCTGTTGTTCAGTGTCTAGAGGCAGTGTGTGTTGTAATCATTTATATAAATTGTTTGTCCTTGTTTGACCTGATGGCCTAGTGGCCTGCAACCTGCTAGCATTTTACATTACATAATGTTTTTATAAATATCATTTCAAATATGAGGTAACGATTCTTCTTCTAATAATCATTTCCTGTCCTGATCCACCCAGTTATAAACTGTTCTTGATGCATTCTTGGTTTTCATCGCATCCTCAGTCTAAACTAGTGCAGGTTTCTGTTTTCTTGACTTAATCTAAGAGGTTAGATGTGTAGAAATGCAGGGAATTTGTTTAAAGTCACCCACCAGACCCCCACACCAGTTATTTATCTTTCCAAGTTTGCTCTCCCATTTGAAAATATAAGCAGGCGCCCATGGGTGGGCCCATGTGTTGTGTTTACTGCCACAGAAAAGGAATAAATCTTTTGGTTGTTTGCATAACCGCAGTTCTCTGAGCAGCACAACGTCGCCTCTCTGTCATCTCTTATCAGACTTATTAATGCTTCCAGCAGCTGTGAGAGAAGCACAAACTGAGGCTACAGTTAGCAGCGTTCTGATATTTATACTCAGCGGCAGCTGATATCAAATATTCCTTGGAGTCTTGTCTGTTGTGTCACAATAAGAGAATTCAGCTGAACTGAATTTTCCGTCTTCAGAAAAAGTAGTTTTTACACACAATGTGTGTTTTGCTGGAAAAATCACCTGCATTATCATCATATGCCAACATAGACCTCTGTGACTGTGTGTACAGTGTAAAAAAATAAATGTGTTGTGTAGTTATAAAGGTGCACTACAGCAATTTAGTTTTGAATACCGAGTCCATAAAGTTGGAGGACTTGCAAGAGACAGTTTTTTCTTAAAATATGGTCCAAATTTAAGCAGCAGAGGCTGAGATATTCTGACTTTTAGTCCTTTGTGTGGGTCCTACATCTCTCATAATGCAAATGGAACTATCCTTTTTGCCACATCTTTCAAACTCCACACCTCCAGTTTTTAAGATGGGCTTTCTGTTAGAAATGTGTCGTCTCTAAACCACAGACTGTATATAAAGATGGGTGACACGTCACCGCTTCCAGTAGAGTCACTCGACAGACAGACAGTGAACCCAGGAACCATGATGGAAAGGTAGCTAGCTACAGTCTTTTTACACTCTAAATTCCTGTTTTGTTTTGTTTGTTTGTTTGTTTTTTTGCCCTGTCAGACTTTACGGTAGTGACATCACCCACAGTGTACCTGTATGTCAGCAATAAACCTTTTTCACAGCAGACATTGTAACCCGTCATACCAGAAGCACATGTGTAAATAATAACATGAATCATGGCTGCAGGCTTCAGCCCTGTATCGTACACGCTGGCTCACTGGCTCAGTTTGCAGTGAAACTTTTCTGTTTTTCAAGCAGCATTGTATCATTACCATGTGGGTAGTATATGCAAATAAACAATGTTTAACTGCACCCAGAGCTCCCTGCTCATTTACTGGCAAAAGTTCAAAAGGTGATGAAAACCACGTCATCCAGCAGTCTTTGGAGATCTGACTTAGACCACAAACTAGTTTCCTCATTTTCTGTAGTGGTGCCTTCAAGGACGGTAAAATGTGGGTCCTCCAAAACACCCCCGCCTACCATGTTACACTAGTGAAAAGGACAAGCAGGCACTAACATATACTACTAAATACTTATCAGTATAAAATATCAGTATAATTAGAATAAAACTAGTTTCATGATAGGAGGCCGAATGTTGCGCCATGGAGTCTGACACAGTTAAAGAGTGCAGACTGTGGAGACGGACCAGAGCGATATCACAGCCGCAGCTAAACTAAGCTAAACTCTCCATGATACATCCAGAAGAGTTGAATATAATTCAAAAAACCAACTAGCTTTACAATTTAATGTCAGAGCACAGATGAAGCTCCACTATCACAATTTATGAGGCTGAATATAGCGCGGTGCTGTGGAATCAGACAGAGGAGGAAGTTACCACCACAGAAGCTATCTTACAGACGCAGCCGAAAGACCAGAGACGCCGCAGCTTTAGACGTCCCGGGCAGAGGGAGAACATTTGCACGTCACCAAAAATCACAATATGAGAGGTTTTTGCTTCAAGGGTGTAACATTAACGCTGAAGAAAAAGACAATTTAACATGATGATGATTGGTGATGGATCACTTGTCATTTAAGTTACATTTTTACTGGAATAAATCCACATTTACCTACAAAATATGTGCTAAATTAAACATTGACAGTTAAAATATCATCATATTGCTTGTTCTACACATACAAACAAGGCCTATTTTAAATTATGTATTTTCTAATACGGGAGTTTTACATGAGTGTTGATATTAACTTACTGTAAGCGTCTCCCATCATCGTCCAGAACGTGTGTGTAACTCTCAGTAAGTTTACATTGATCCACATAAATAACTCCAGTGTGATGTTTGTGTTATGATCCTCGCACACCGGTACGACTCGATGAGGAAAAACATTTTTACAGTAAAGTACTCGGATTTTACCTTACTCGTGGCTGCGTCCTTGAACACAACATTATTAGCTGACTGGACAGGACGTGCACAATGCATCCTGGGACATGTAGGCACTGCCAGCAAGCAGGAAAACTCCAACTCTCTCTGTCGGTGTAGCGAACACACTGAGGAATTTATCGCTTCAATCGACTACCATCAACACTGATTGGACATAAAAAGTAGCAAAATTTCCCTTAAACGCAACTGAGTCACTGTTAATGTTATTATTAATAATTGTGCTTTTCCTGTTTTTGATAAGTCAGAATGTCTGCTGTGAAAAATGTCTATTAGCCCGGTGAGCGTGATGTGTACTTGGCTTATTCATTCTGTGCAGACGGCTGCGGTATGAAGGTTACAGAGAAGAAAGAATACTTTTTCTCTTCAGTTTATATTATGAGACATCTGAGCTTAGAAAAGGCACAGAGTATAATAAAATGATCCATCTCACATCCTTCACTCTGAATATACGCATCTACCTTCAGGCCGACGGTTTAGAGTTACAAAATGCAGACTGAACAGTTATATAAACTCTTTTGTTCCATCTTCCAATGAGATTTTTGAAAAGCAGCGGTTAAATGATGCGTTGGTGGAACTTTACATGGTCACACAGCACTTTACTTTATAGTCTGGTCTACTACAGCACATGAATCATCCTCGCTGTAGCTTTTTACATGCAATACTCTGGTACAGTGTGTGATATTACTGGTTTTATAACTTGTATTGGTTCTATTCTTCTTTTTTAAATGTATAAATGATTGTAAGGATGTTGCTCAGTATGTATGTCTGTCTGGAGGTAAAATGCTTTGTGATGCAATAATGTTGAGACCAAGAACATTTCCCTAAAACTGGGGACAAACCTGAAGACGAGCTGAAACCTCCACAGACTGGTTGGACCACACATGAACATTGTTTCCACCAACTGGTTTTCAGTCTTTGACAGTCAGGAAGGAGCATAAACCTTATGAGTGATCACACAGACACTGAACGACTAAACAAACATGGAGGCAACCAGCCGCCAGTACAGTTTATATGCAGAGCAGTTTGTACTCGGAGAGGAAAATAAGGTCAGGGTTTGCATTAGATCCTGGATGGAGAGGTGAGGCTAACGTGGACTGTAACTGGAGGTGAGTGAAGTTTGTAAAACGAAGCAAACTTCACGTTCAGGTCGACTGTGTAGTTCTGTGATTTCATGTTGTTCATTCTCTTCACAGCTCAAACAGCTTTTCCTCCATTTCAGTTGTCCAGAGGGTTGTACTACGAAGCGAGATCAGTCGGTTAGTGAGGTGTGTCGAGCCTAAAGCCAGTTTTCAGTGTCACGAAGGCTACATTACCATGGTAACTTATGCTGTTCTGAGTTTCAGCTTAAATCGGCAATAAAAAAACGCCGTCCTTTCACTGACTACCTGATTTGCTGCAAAGTCCGTTTAACACTGCTGCTACTGCAGCTATTAGAACACTGATTAGAAAATTGATTCGTCTTTTATCAGACTTACCATTGATTTGATACGTCATGTTGTAAATTTGTAATGGTGCAGTAGGTTAGGGTTACTTGCGGGATGGGATTTTGTTACAATATATCAAACTGTATTTAAAAAAAAAATAAATAAATAAAGGAAATGAAGAAATACTTTGAACCAAAAAAAAAAAGATTAATCTATTGGTATTTATCACCGATAATATTCAATCTATAATATTAATTTCACTTTGATTTGGCCAGAATCTAAAGTGATTTCCACTGATCCTTCATTATGAGACAGACCTGAATGCTCTTCTTGAGTTAAATTTTTAAATCTGCTGCATCAAGTTTAAAGTTAAATAAGTATATAAACTGATTACGTAATAAATAAATTAATGAATTTGTTTTTTAATGAACGAATTTACATCAGCAGTTTTCTGCCAGCATTCCTCTCTCGCCTTATTTGCAGCAACAACGTTGCTTTTTGCTGTGATAATATATTTATATTATTCATATCTCTCCGTTATAATGATCTGTTCCTCCTGACTGAAGTAGCCAGCATGCCATCGGTCCATTTTGTGCAGAAAAAGAGTCAAATGACGCACCAAACGCCTCCTATTATGAGGACGCGCACAGAGCCTGAAGCAGAAAGCCTGAGTTAACAAAGAAAGATCATATCCACCGTTGTGATACCACTTATCTGTGATCTCGAGTTTAGGGTTTGTCGAGCCAGATCACACAAAGAAAGCCTGGATATGTTGAACTTGTTTCATAGTTCAACCCTCAGATCAATATCCAGGGTCACACAAATATCAAGGAAATTCTCCTCTTCGCCCTTTTATACTCTCTGTTCAGATCCAGTCTCTTCCACGACTTATTTTTCTGGGATTTAATCTCAAAAAAAACAAACCAAACAAAACAAAAACAAAAAAAAGAACACCATTGTGTGTGTGTGTGTGTGTTTTTTTTTGTTTTTTTTTTCCAGGCTCTTCTTCTTCCTCTTGTTGCCTTTTCTCTTCCTGCGCTACATTATCGCAGCACAATAACAGACATGCTGTCGGAAGTGGAACAAATTGCTGTTTTAATGGGATTATTTTCAAAACGGCACACAAAATGCTCTCTGTTCTCCTTTTTTTTTCTTTCCTCTTTGTGTGATTTGGATTGTCATTTGCATTCATCCAGGCAACAAACTTCGTCCCACCTTGTCTTCTGGTTGTTTCTGCTGCCAGACTGTCAGCTAAAGCACATATATATATATATGTGTGTGTGTGTGTGTGTGTGTTCATAAGCTGAATGCGTCGCTTAAGGTCGTCTCCAAACTGATTTTTCAGAGAGAAAGTGAGAATAAAATCCATTAAGAAGTAAATAAGTTATTTTTTTCTTGCCCCCCCCCTCCTCCCCCCCAGCAGACAGCCGTGCCTAAACCCGTTGCCGAGCCCTCCTAATCTCTTAATAAGATTATAAAAGTGAGAATTTGTTTGTACATGCAGTAGCTGCAGATAATTACATGTCTCGTCACATAGAGGAACCGCCCTGAAATCTGCCCCCGAAATCGAGTCGTCTGTGGTTGGAGGTTCAGATTGTGAACAGAACGGATTTCAGAGAGTTCGATTCAAAGATACTAAAGAGCAGATCAACCTCTGAGGCCCTCTATGCTTTCATTTAATCTTCTCTTCTTTACATTTTTAATTGCTTTTTTCCTTTCCTTCCCTACCTGCTTCTTTCTGTTTCTATCATCCCGTTTACTTCCTCTTCCTCTGTTTCCCTACATCCTTTTTTTCCCTTTTCTACCACCATTTGTGTTGTTTCCCTGCTTCCTTCTTTTCCATCCTCGCCTCCTCCGCTTATCTCCTTCCCTACTTCATCCATTGCTTCCTTTACTTCCTTCTTTTCTCTTCTCTACATTCCACATTTCTACATTCCTCTTAATGTCTCTACATCTTTGTTCTCCTACTTCACTTCCTTATTTTCTTTCCTACTTTCTCCTCTCCTTCCCCTGCCTCCTCCTTTCCTCTGCCTCTCTGATCCTTTCCTACCTGCTAATCTTCCTTCCTGCATCCTTTTTTTCTTTCTCTACCTCCTTCATTACCTTCTTTTTCAGTCCTTTCCCCCCTTCCTCCTCCCATCTTTTCCTCCCTAGCCAAACCCTTCTTTCCTCCTCTTCCTCCTTGTTTACTTCCTGACCTCTCCCTTTTGTTTCCTCTGCTTCCTCCTTTTTCATCTGTGACCTGTCGTCTACAGAGCCAAGACCTCAAACCCATTTTGGGATTAACTTGAACGCTGACCTTCAGCGTCCATGCACCTTTTGAACATAACCTTTATGTTTTGCTTCATTTTCCTCCAGAGCCTGCACTCCCCCCCCCAAAAAATGACCCAATAGGTCATAAATTCAGTCGCCAAAAACAAGCTACAGTTAGATTTGAGAGACAGACGCCATCATTGTAATTATGACTTCTTAGTGAGTTGAGTGGCAAAAAGTGTTCTGAGCTGCAGGAGGCCGCTCTATGCTTCTCGTTTTCAACTGTGAGTCGGAACATTTATTTAAAAACCGTAACATTGTGTTTACTGTTGCCATGACGACAAAGTTTGCCTAACTTCAAAGAATTAGTAACCACGTTTCAAGTGACCATTTTAACCCAAACCATCTTTCTCTAAACCTACCAAGTGTCATTTGTGACTAAGCCTAACCAGACCTCAACCGCAGCGTTGTCACACCATAAAACATCTTCCTCCACTTCCAAGCATGTAGGAGAACCTTACGGCGGCCACGAAACTCGCGAAAAATGCGAAAGGCCGAAAGAGCCAGTGTTTGGTTTGTCCGTTCTGGGCTACGCGGTGGTGCAACATGGCGGCCTCCGTGGAAGAGGACCTGTTCTATAGGGCTCATTCTAAAGTAAAGAAAACACAATGATTCTTATTTTCAGTTGATTATACACTAATTAAAACATAATTATGAATATTATATTCCATGTCTTCCAAGTCCGTCCTGCTAGATGCCACTAAATTCTACAAACTGCACCTTTAAATAAGTCATATTTTGGATGGAGGTTGGCTCTGTTTTTCAATCACAATTTGTCAAAATTAAACAGGCAAAAGAATAAAGAAACAAGCAGGTTTATTATTAACAGCTTCAAAGTGTTTCTCTCCTTGCTGTAGAGTTTTACTGATTTTCCAGCGACAGTTTTGTTATTCTCCACTGTTTTACCTGTTTTTTACAACCAGAAAGGTGAGGAAGGCTGCTGAAAACTCGCCTACTGACACCCTCAGCTGTTTGACACGAGACCACCTCGCATGTCGTAGCGGTCCGCCGAGAGTCTCCAGTGGTGACACATGTTCACACTCTTCCTCTTTATTACAATAAATAAACATGAACAATCAAAACAGTTTTAATTGCTGACTTCATCTACAGCGAAGCTTTGATCTCGTCAGTCAGCTTCTTCTGTTTGCTTTCATGAATCAAAAAGATGCAGCATCTTCTGTCAATATCAGCCTCCATGAAAATGAAAAAAAAAAAAAAAAATCACATGTAAGCTTTTCCCCCCATGAAATTATCTTTAACGTGGTGTTTGAGCAGCTTTTTTTTTTTTTTTTTTTTCCATTCGTCCTCTGAGGACGCCGACGCCACATCGGAGTCTCAGAGCTCGACGCCACCGCTCTCCGTAATGGAAACATTGAATATTGATGCTGTTATTATTCAAGGACATGTGGACACACAAGCCTCCGTTTGTGAAATTGGTCTCTCTCTTTTGATGTGAATTGATAGACTGTGAACCTGGTATTGGCGTTGTAGCCCGGGAGACATTTTTGAATCACGTCTCCTGCATTTCAAATGATAGCCTTTTATATATGTGTGTATATATATAATATATATATAGACGTACAGTATGTGTAGTGTTTATATTTCGGGGTCGGGCCGTTTGCATATAAAAGAGAACATACCCATAAATTGCCCGGGAGGAAGTGATTCCCTCCTGTGATTTTACTGCTCTTCTTTCCTGCTGTTTTTTTTTTCTTCCTCTTTTTAATGGATTGTCTTCACACACAAAATAAAAATATAAATCAGAAGGACGAATCTTCCTGTTTTGAAAGTCATATTCTTGTTGGTTCACAAGAAAACATCCCTGCAAAATGTTAAATGAGAAAAATCTTTGATTCTGATGTGGGGAGGTAGGAATAGAGGATGAGGAAGGAGGATAAGGAGGTGGAAAATGAGGAGGGAAAGAACTAACAAGGAACGGGATGAAGGAGAAAGGGAGGGAGAGGTGGACAGAAAATGAGGAGGTGAAAGAAAAGATGAAAGACCAGGAGGGAGGGATGGAAGAGGCATCAAAAGCAGAGGAGAAAGAAGAAAGAAAATGGGGGAGAAGAAGAAACAGTGGCAGAGAAGGAGGGATGTGAGGAAGAGGAGGGGGAAAAAAATGAGAGGTGAGGTGGAAGAATGTGAGGAAAAAGATGAAGAACTGGAAAATGAGGAAAATAGGACAAAGTGGAGATAAAGGAAGACGAGGAAGAGGATTGAAGACATGAAGAAAATGATTATTAAATAAATAAATTAAATGAACAGATCAACACTGGATTTACTCCCGACAGGTGTTGTGTGGAGGTCAAAGGTCGTGAAAAGGATCAACCTGACTGTCCTTCATAGATCACATCAGTGATTAAAACAGCACGATGCTGGACTGAAATCTACTTGTTTTACTGGTTTCGTCATGATCAGTGGATCAGAGTACACAGAATTTTTGCGTTTTGAGTTAAACGTGTTTTTTTTTTCTAAATAACTTTATTAGCATAAATACATCAACAAGCAAATATAACAACATGATAATATTCAATATATACAATATACAAATATATATATTTCAGATGAAGGGTATGAGAGGTAACTTATAGGTAAATATATAAACACAATAATGATGCTAAAATAAAGAATAAAGAGTATTTTGTGCTGTTGTGACTAATATGATGGTTTTCCATTAGCTTGACTTAATTTACTGAATCTGAACCTTTGAGAACTCGTCAGGCAAAAGCCGTCAGTTCTGCTTTTTACCATCATAGGAAGGCGACGGCATGACATCATCACCCACAAGAGCCTGTAACTTGATTTAGTACCACGTCCGCAAGTTGTATGGAAAGTTAGACCCTGGATCTGGTCTCATTGATGCAGAATTTTCTTTAATCCACTCCAAGGTCACACTGGGGCATTTTTCCTCAGATCGGCTGCTGCCTTCTGGATGTCTTCACTCTGACGTTGCCTTTTTAAAAGGAGACGATGTAAATCTTTTAGGTTTAGGATTATCGGTGTGCCTTCCTTGTGCTTCCAAGTAGTTCACAGCCGTAGTGAAGGATGATTGGGATGTTTTAAGAAAGCTCTCTTAAGACATTGCTCCATTTTCCTCTTAACTCTCTCAGAAGTCTTCTGACCAAAACTGGAATGAAGTTGTCACCATGTCTTGCAGTCAGTTTTGTCTCAACGGTTCTCAGAATTGCAGCCGATTCCACAGCACAGTGCGATCCTAGCCCTCAAGCAAATTGATCATGTCACCTAATACGATCAGGTTTCCATGGGAACAAAGGCCAGCCAAAGTTCAGTCAGTCACTTCAAACATTGTTTGCAGGACAGCAGGGAATTTGTCTTCAGAAAGAAAAAAGGATTTCAATGGCACATATATTTTCAGCACTCTTTCTAGAGCAGGGAGCTCTTCAGTCTTCCTACTCTGACGGTGAAAATACGAAAATATCCAAATATCTGTCAGCAGGTGATAAACATCAAGGGGAATCATATTCTGGCTGTGTTATGGATGATGTGGGCAGGACAACCTCAGCCAAATCTCTTCCCACTGACATTGACCCTTTCAACCTACTCGGTCCTCCAAAGCTGGTATTTGTGTTGTCGGCAGAGAGCGCCACAAACTTGTTTTTCCGGGTTAAATTTCTGGATGACCACCAGGACCTCAGCTGCAATTTCCTCTGCTGATTCTCCTTTCAGTTCAACAAAATCAAGCAGTTTTGTTTCCACAGATGTGCTGCAATCATATATCTTACAATATTTGACTACTATTGGCAGCAGCTTTATAAGTCCATGATTGGACGCGTCAATAGACAGGGACACAAATTCAACCTGGTCCAGGTCCTGTGTTACCAGAATAGTTGCCCATGGTGCTAATACAGTATGGGGTCACATGCAGTCCGTTGATCTGTAACTGTGATTGTGTCGCAGAGTGAGATATGCAAAGACGCCCTCTTGCTCAGCTAAATCATATTCTTCCTGGGAAGACTCTACCTTCTTGAAGAATGCAGTGACAGAGGGCAGACCAGCACGGGTAATCAGAGAGGCTTTATGCTTTTTGGTCTGTTGATGTTCTACCACCGCCATTCTTCCCTCGCTGCCAGTTGAAAAAGAGGACTTACAAAGGGTGCAGTGAACCACTGTATGGTCTTGACCTGGGCGTATAAATGGAAATTCTCTCATGATGTTGTCATTAAAATGGTATTTCTGTTTGTTGGAAAGAGCCATTGTACGTCCTCAGTCTGCTCTTCTTCATTCTGCTTGTGTCCATCTTCTTACTTTAACATTTTCTTCTCCTCCAATCGTTCTCCTCTTTTCTTCACTTGTCTTCCTTCTCTTTCCACCTCACTCTTCTACACTCTCCTTGCTTCACTCTTTTTACTCCTTTAATTTTTCCTTCTCACTCTCCTTCCTTTCCAATCTTTAATAATAAATAATATACAATTAGATAAAACACTTTAATTAACAGATTCCAATTGCTTGCTTCATTTTTGTATTTTATCTCAAAAACATTGTTTGGAATAATAAGTTGGCAGGATCTATATTATGTCTTTACTTTTCCTCCTCTCCTTCCTCTCCAACAGTAAATGTTATGCTAATGTTATCCATGAAAACTTCAAAACATATTTTCACATTACTTTTTATAATGAAAAACCAGTAAAATTGAAATCTACAAATAAATATTCTCATAATTGTGCATTAATGTCATATAATCATATTTTTAAAATAGCTGTCCACTTCTTGTTTACATGTGAAGGGTTTTGAATCCTAGCTACCATGGCAGTAACTAGCTAACCTAGCTAGCTAACTTAGTCTACATAGCTAACGTTAGCTAGCATAACCTATTTAAAACCTTATAGAGCAGATCATGTTTATATAATAAAGTGTGACATAACATCACTAGCGAGTATCTCAAACGATTGTAACTTACTTGACTCGAAAACACATTAGTGGTGAAGTTGTGGATTCACTTGACACTTGCTAGCGAGTTTTCCACAGTAGTTTTCTCTAAAACTAGCACAAGCAGGTAGTTAGTAGAAGAAGAAGAAAAATGATATGATCTGCTATAGTGAGCAGCCCCCTATGTTCACAAAAACAACAACGTAAAATATTATTTCACTTTGCGGTCTGTTTTGAGAGCACATCATGCTTCCAACCTTTGAGTGCATGGATGCTCAATTTGAAGTACACTAGCTGCCATATTGGAAGCAGCAGGAAGTATTGGAAAAGGACTTAAGCCAGTAATTGGACAGTCTTCCAATGTTCTCCATGTTGCTGTTTTATAGTGTTGTTGTTTTGTAAAATAAAAATTTCAAGAATTACTTTGTTTTGCATCTTCTTCTCAGAGGTCTTCAATCAAAGTGGCTGCTTTAACAAACATTTTGACATGTTCATTTTGACTAAGAAGAATTGATTCACAAATATCCAGTCTTACTATTAAATGGTAGAAACATCTTGTCAATAAAAACCAATCAGAAGTTGTTCATCACAAACAGCTGTTAATCAGCTAATTCACTACACAAATGTCACAGGCGCCGTAGTTACTGAAATGGAAATATAAGAAATATACTGAGCCCTTCACTGATATTGGCACCTAGTAAATGACAAAAATGTAACAATCAGTTGTGGAGGAAGTATTCAGATCCTCTACTGAAGTAAAAGTACAAACACCACACTGTAAAAATATTCTCTTACAGTTAACAAAACATATTTTATAAGCACTTTGACAGTATTATATACATAAATCTTAATATGCAAAGTAACTAGTAACTAAAGCTGTCAGATAAATGTAGTGGAGCAAAAGTACATTCTCCCTCTTAAATGTAGTGGACTAGAAATAGAAAGTAGTATGAGTAGAAAATATTCAAGTGAAAAACTGAACTTAACCCTTTCATGCATAGTGGTCACTACAGTGGACAGCTATTCAAAAGCCGTTTTCTTATATAAGCATGGGGTTTAATGGTATAGTTGCACATCAGCCAACACAGTGGACTCTCGTGTGTCATCTCATACGCTGCCATCCATTGGCCGGCCTCTATAAGTGCAACACAAATTTCTCAAAACCAAGATGGCCGCCTGCCGGCTGGAAATGCTCAGCAGCTCAGGAACATCTTGCCGATCCTTCTATAGTATTAGACCCTTGCAGCTAAATACAATTTTGTAACATCAAGTAACAACTAAGGAGTAATACAATTGTTAAAATTGCCAAGTATTGATTTTATGTTGGGAGAAAATGACAATCTATCATCTGTCCACTAAGTTGGACAAACTCCTTGAAAAATGCGTGTTTAAAAAAAATGAAGTTCAAATATTTTTTTTCCATGCAAAAAAAAAGTTTTTTTTTCAAAAAACACTTAGGAAAAAAATCCTGACTGAGGTTATCATAATTCATGCATGAAAGGGTTAATTACAGTTCTTAAGTAAATGTATGTCGTTATATTCCACCCTCGCTAGCTGAATGTAGCTGAAAGGGAATTTTTATGTCAAATGTTCTGGAGACTCCTCCTAACTATGGTGTCTTGCCATGTCACAAGTCCTGCTGATGTTTGGAAGAAAGTCATGAGGTCGTAGATTGTGTTGAGCACAACCCGTGTTGCTCTTCCAGTAAACAGCTGCCTTGACTCGAAGAGGTTATTGTCACCCGCCACATGTCGCTTCCGATCGCCTGGCTGGATGTCTCCGTTTGTGGTGGTGCTGTCTGTGGGGCTGGATGGGATGTATCTGGTGGATTTGCTGCATCAGTGTGAGTTAGACAGTTGTGTAAAGCCAAACAAGCTTTCACAATGTGTACAACATTGTGTGGGCTGCAGTCAATTGGCTGACCAAAAATCCTCCTCCAGCATGTCATGATGTCAAAGGGAATGTCAGTAGTTGTACACCTGCTGTGCTCTTGTGAGGTTGCAGCCTGTGGGATAAAGTGAGAGACATGGAGGAAGTGTTCGGATCCTTTACTTAAGTAAAACACCAAACTGAAAATACTCCTCTACAAGTTAAAGTCCTGCATTCAGAACATTAATTAAAACTATTTAAGTATTATCAGCAAAATTTACTTAAAGTATCAAAAGTAAAAGTAGTTATTCCTGCAGAATAATGGTCGCTATCAGTCTTTTATTATTATATATGTTGTTTTTGGATTAATTACTGCTGCATTTGCTGCAGCATTACAGCATTTTGTTGTAAGACTATTCTATTGCTGCAAAATATAATTTTTATGATTAAATTGTAAATTCTGATAAACAAATAATCTTACCTGGAATGGGCACATAAGATTTGGGTGCCGTGGGAATCTGCATCTGCATCTGTGGCTGTGGCCCCAGAGTCCCGTCAAGTAATTTAGACCCAAAAAGGCTTTCCTTGAAGATGCCTCCATTGGTTTCACATCCATAAGCCCCAATGGGCATCACATGCAGCCATCAGAACAAGTGAGGGACTTCCATTATAATTAAAATAATCACTACAGGCATGGGGGGGGGGGGGGGGGGGGCTATGATGCTGACATGCTTTCTGTCGATGGCACCAGGAGACAGTGAGAAGTTCCAGATTCTCCAGAAATCCTGTGCTATTTCCCTCCACTGTGTTCGGGACGGGTATGGGATGAATTCCGGCTGCAGAGTGTCTCAAATGGCCTTTCACACCTCGGGAATGATCTTCCACACAGTGCAGCTGCCCAGTCAGTAACTTGCAGCTACACTTGTCTGAGAACAACCAGTAGCTAGATAGCATAAGAGCAGTGCTAACCCTCCCACCACATTGATCGCTTGGTGTGTTCTCTGGTGTTGGATACGTTCACCGATGCTGCGCGCCAGAAAATCATATTTGGCGGCGGACATCCTGAAGTACTGATGGTGCTTCTCCTCGTCCATTACATGCATTTCCTGCAACAACGTGCTGTACCCCCCATCTTTGGTCCTTACTTTTCTTTTTTTATGTGATCTCACTAAGTACAACAGATAAACAAGCTCTTCTTCTTCTTCTATGTATGTTGCCATATTGATTTGATTCATAGTGTGTGGAATACATCACACGCTGATCTACTGCGCATGTGTTGAACGCGTCCTCCAAAATGACTGTGTGGACACACTGTTGATTTTTGTCCCCCATGAATTACATTGAAAGCACATTTGAAGGATCTTTTAATAGCCAGTATGAACAGGAGGAATGATTACAGCGAGGAAAACCTCTTTCACTGTTCATATGGACACCTGACTGCTGTTTTAAGACACACTCGAAAAATTGTCAACATATCCTTTAAGTTTCCTGCAACACCCATTTCATGAGGATGAAGTGAATTTCGTGGTGTCACTTTCTCTGACTAAGACTCACCTTTGACCAAAACTTTCCTCCTCCGCAACTGTTTTATAATCTATGTAAACTTCATTCTTCAGTCTGTTTTTTTTTTTATCCAACTGCTGCTTTCTGAGTTTCATTATTCATTCGTCAGTCTTCAGAGGGTAGGGTTGGTTAGATGGGGGGTAGAGAGGGTTATATGCATATATTTAATGTAAATATGTGCACATAAATAAATTTAAATATATATATATGTATATGTATATGGAACACCTAATGTGTTAACACCTTATTGCTAAATATATTGCATTCTGGCCTGCCAGTCCAGCAGGAACAAAACAGGAAGTAGTGCAGTAAGAAATGAACAAATATTGCACATTCAACTGATATTTTACAACTGGCCAGAAGAAAATATTACTGGTTTGACAGTTTGTCAATTGATTTTTCAAAAAGGCCTAAAAAATGTTAAGTTCAGGCCTCGCTCTCCTCTGCTCATTTGAGGAAATCCAGTACTGGACTGGTCTTCCTTTTCTGTTCTTTTAGGGGATGAGGTTGTGGGAAGAGCTGCTCTTCTAGATGGGGTGGAGGCAGATGGACTTGAGGTAGATGCAGTGAACTCTTCAGGACTTGATGCTCAGGCTCAGTAAGGTTGGTTTGTACGGGAAGTTTAATGATGTCCTGAAAGAAGAAAAAGATAAATAAATAATGAGAAACCTGCCTGACTCTGGTCAGGTACATAAGAACACCCACACATTGCAGTTCCTAGGAAAAAAAATCCTTAACCGAGTGTCCAGTCACACAGAACTGACTCACCTCTAACCCGAGACCTGCAGGTCCACTGAAACTGAAGCTTTGACTTTTTTGACATCTACGTACTTGCTACCTATCGTATGAAGGATTGAGAAATACAGGTGCAATAGTATCTTTGGACTAAACCCTTCTGACTGAAACATTAGAGATTTATTTGGGAAATGTGATTGTTTTCTTTCCTGCTAAACTTATCATAAGTGATGTTGTTGCATCGGTATTTGAAACAAAAGATGCCACCGAAACAGGAAGCTCATCTGCAAGTCTGACATCCAAAACCTCACACATACATACGTATCTGCATAAACCTGCAAAACAGGTGGCAGCTGTGACCTCTCCGTCTTCTGCCCCTGAGTCATCGGTCTTGGAAGTTTTTAGCTCCTGCAATAAAAATCACACACACACACAACTGAATATTATAAAAATGTAGTAATGACAACAACATTTACAGAAGCAAGATGTTTTACATATAAATACGTTTGTTTCATTAACTTTTATGCAGTTATTAACTAATATTTTCTTTTTTAAGTTCTCCCATTTTCTGGAGACCTGTTGTAGAGTCTTCTTTAATGTCATGGTTGAGAGAATTATACATTTAATAATACATTATTAATTATATAATAATAAATTGGCAAGCAAATACAGCAGTCAGGTCACTGAATCCCCCAGCTGTTTGATGGCGTATTTCTTCTTTGTATGTGTTCTTCATTTTCTGCTCAGAATTTTATTAGCTGCCTGTTTTCTCAGGAGTCTGTGGAATATTACAACATGATTATAACATAGTACTATGGCACTAAACATGTATGCATCATATGCATCATACATGGGACATGAACTCGTCATTTACACGTGAATAGCAATTTTTCTTAAATGCATATTATAACAATCCAATTATATGTTCCTTTGCATCTACAGTAAACTAAGATATTCCAGCCGATTTTAAAATTTTTTGCATGATTATTTGAGAATGTTAGAGGCCTCAGACATGAGTTACCTGTATGCAGAAGACGTGTCTTCAGCATACAGGTAGCCAGTTCAAGCAGAGACAGGAGACGTTGGCTGTGCTCGTTCATCAGGCTGTTCTCTGTTTGAGGAATGGAAGCCTTACTAGTGCTCGCTCTGGTGACTGCTCCCTCTTGTGGCGGAACAGAAAAGCACACTTCACAAAAAACAAAGTTTAAACCTATAATAAAACATATTTAAATCTAGCCTTTTTCACAGAAAAAATACATAAAATAGTGATCCAAACCTACCTATTGTGTCCATACATTTGTAGGTGTCACATGAAGATATACTTACATTCATAGGCTTCTTTCCCTGCACAGGTAGCCATATTTCAGGTTACACAACCTCCAGTATGCAAAGCATTTTGGGAATTTTCTCCTACCACTCAGTTTTGAGTCCGTTTGAAGAGACATCTGGAGGGCTGGATGACCATCACCCCTCGATCCCCAAAAGAAACGGGACACCCTGCCCTACACAGGAGCATGGTAAGGCCGAGGGAGGGAACTGGGATTGGGCCCGTGTCAGGATAAATACATGAAGGCATTCACTTTGCAAATAAAGCGACTCTCTCTCTCTATCTCTCTCTCTTTCCCTCCTTGCTAATGTTTGCTCGGCCGGGCTGATTGATGACACGCTGATCTGCAGCCTCTCATCAGTCTGAATATGAGGAGCTTCACATTCTGACCACAGCAAATAAAGTAAATAAAGCAGAGCCGAGCTGTCACTTCTGCTCTGATAGCATCGTTCAATATGCTGGAGGGGAAGGAGGGAGGAGAGGGAGGAGGAGGAGGAGGAGGAGGAGGAGGAGGGTAATTTCAGCTCATTTCAGTTGGAGGAGATACACATCCAAAATGAAAAAGCACTAACACGAGTGAACACTCGAGTAAGACTAAAGGAAAGATGATTCTATTAAAGCAAAGCAGCCGCAGAGCGTGTCCCAGTTCCATACTACTAATGTTGACAGAATATTATTTTGATAGCTAGTATACACTGTAGCACAAGAAATTAACATACTGTACTAACGCTGGCTCTCAAATATAATAGCAGAGGATGTGGCCTGTTTGGATAGATAAAGGTCATTCATAACAAGCCTCCATTATTTCTGATGTGCTGTTTATTATAAAACATCTGCAGGAAGTTTCATTATTAACAGTTTACATACAGAACAAGTGGAATTTTGTAGAGTCAGTGAATGCAAACACGACTGTCTTGTTGAAATTATAGCAAAAAAGCTGAATTACCACATTATACTGAAGTTCTTTGAGAAATTTATAATGTAGTACAAAGGAAGAGGTTATGATATGTAGCGCAACAAGCTAGCGAAGCTGTAAACAGAACCGTGTTCCTGCACATGCTCAGTAGCGTCTGCCTTACACAGAACTACTCTCTGGAGACTGAAAACATGATGCTGTTATTAGTCTTTGGAGCCGTTTCTAAACAAACTAACATGACCAAACTCTTCATGATGAAGGAACATGTGCAGCTGACGTGTTTTTAATAGTTTCTGGACAACGACGGAGGAATAAGATATATCAGGCTTTGATACACACAAACACAATAATAATAATAATAATAATAATAATACATTGTATTTGGAGGCCTTTCAAGTCACCCAAGGTCACCTTACAAGAAATAAAAGCGTAAAAGAATCAAAAAAACATCAATTAAAACAAAACATCAGCGTAAAAACAGGTGAGGTGCACAGTGTCCAGTTATAGAGAGTATACCAGTTTGAACAGGTGAGTTTTGAGGTGGGACTTAAATGAGGTGATGGAGTCTGACTGTCTTATATGTGGGGGGGGGGGGGGGGGGGGGGGGGTTCCAGAGCCTGGGTGCTGAGCAGCTGAAGGTTCAGGCACCCATGGTACTGAGGTGTGACGTGGGGATGGATAAGAGCAGCGGGTGCGGGACAGGGTGTATTCATGAAGGAGGTCGTGGAGGTAAGTCGGGGCTAGGATGTGGAGAGCTTTATGGGTGAGGAGGAGGTTTTTGTAGCCGATGCGGTGTTGTACAGGGAGCCGGTGAAGTTGGATGAGAACAGGGGTGATGTGGTCGGATGATTTGGTACGGTTGATGATCCGGGCAGCCAAGTTCTGAATCATTTGCAGTCTGTTGATGAGTTTGGTGGGGAGTCCGGTGAGGAGGGCGTTGCAGTAGTCGATGCGCGATGTGACAAATGAGTGAACCAGGATTTCGGTGCTGGATCGGGACAGTGATGGGCGGAGTCTGGAGATATTGCGAAGGTGGAAGAATGCAGCCCGGGTGATGTTTTGAATATGGGGTGCAAATGAGAGGGTGCTGTCCAGAATGACGCCGAGGCTCTTGACTTCAGGGGGCGAAGGGTACAGGAAATCCATCAACGATGATGATGGGTGGAGCTGGGGTGAGTTGGGATTTGGAGCCGATGAGCAGGGCCTTGGTGGTTTTATTGCCGTTCAGCTTCAGGAAGTTGCAGTGGTGGGTTTGGAGGAGATGTAGACCTGTGTGTCATCGGCATAACAGTGAAAATGGACCCCATGGTGACGGAGGAGAGTGCCTAGGGGAAGGAGGTAAATAGTGAAAAGAAGTGGACCCAAGACTGACCCCTGGGGAACACCCAATGAAACACAAGAAAACCCAGACAATACTCGTTAGGAGATCAGTTCATTGTTGGTTTGGCTCCAAACATAAGATTTGTTTACAATAAGAAAAAAATATAGAAAATCGCCAGCCAATGTTGTTTTTAAGATGGTATAATGTAGACTTTAAAACTGATTTGACATGACTGTTGAAGTTGAACTCTAAGAGGGTCTGTTGTTCTCTTTCAGGGAAATAAAAAGCAACACGGATCCTGTCAAATTAATTCTGTAACAGGTGATATTTTGAAAGAAGTAGAAAGAGTCTTCTGGGGGATATTTAGGCTCTGTTGGACTCAGTAGTGAAAAACCAGGGTACATCTTGACACCACATTCACCTGATGCAACTGTATCCAATTCTTTTTTTTTTCAGTGACGGTTTTGCTCGCTCTGCTCTCAGCAGGTTTTCCTTTTCAGCCTCTGGGCTCATATGTGAGCGCTTTGCATTCTTTCTTTGTTTTGATGTGTTTCAGGCTTTTCAGCTGGTTTCGGCCCGCAGGTGAAGTGTCGGGGGTTGCTCCCTCGCTCTCTCTCTCTCACTTTTTACGGCACCATCAGCCTTACATGAGGTGTGTTTGGGAAGCGTGGGATTTTTCAGCCTTGTATTTCTGTTACACCTCCAGCCTGAACCACCGCTCACAAATTATTCATGTGGTGTCACGTCAAAGAGCTGCAGCAGCAAACGCCTGCGGGGACAGCCACAGAGTGTGTGTGTGTGTGTGTGTGTGAAGAGTGTGTGTGAGTGTATCATGTATATTATGCAACCTGGGGTATTGTGTGAGACTGTGTGTTATGCAAGCATGTGTGTGTGTGTGTGTGTGTGTGTGTGTGTGTGTGTGTGTGTGTGTTGTAATTCCCACTCCAAATCAAAGTCCTTGACAGCTGCCTTAATGCCAGCTGCCTCTCAGGTGATGAAGGGCCCGCTGCTCGTCGCCACGGATACCTCCATCACTGCCGAACCCCCCCCCCCCACCAACCCCCCCCTCTGTTGACGGCGAATCAATCACTCCGTCCACTCGCCGCTCTGTATCCCTGACGCCGGCATGTATAATTAAAGTTTATTCCCCCGGACCTCCCAGCTCAGCTCCTTCCTGCCGCGTTCTGCGACAGCTCGCCGCCGCCACCACAGAAGAAAAAGATAAATATGAAATGGGCATTCATATTTCAGAAATGCAAGTGGGATTGAGGGAAATCAGCGTCCGAGTGGTCGCACTCCTCAGGTCGAGGCCTCCTACTTGTCAGTGATGGAGAGAGAATCAACAGGATTTAATTCACAGCAGCAGCAGCAGCAGCATATAGGAACATGAATCTTTAATTTTTCATTATTTAACCTTTATTTATATTCTGAAGGTGAACAGAAATCCTTGTTTTCAAGTGTATTAACTTTACATAAAATAATTCTACAGGAAATCACATTAAGAGGTAAAAAGAAAATGAGCAGAAAAAAGCAGAAATATGGTTTTGTTTTGTCCCCTTTTACTAAACTGCTGGAAAATTGATTGATTGATTGACACTTCAGTGAGATCCATAGACTGTATAAAAATATGGACGTCGTTACCGTGACGTCACTCGTTGGTTTCTGAAGAGCGGTTTTGAAGCTCCGGCCGTCGCCATTTTGGCAGTGCATGATGCTGCCTAACTCCCAGCCAATCAAAAATGGGCAAAGAGGCGGGCTGAATGACTGAAACAAGCCACCTAGCGGCTGGGGGACCTGTCACTCAAAGCAGCCATGTCCTTCATTATGCATAACTTTACAGCTTAATAAAATTTAAACGGGTGAGTTATAAAAAAATTCACCCCCCGTACAGTTGTCATGAAAGAGGAAATTAGCTACAGAGACCAAAACCGTTGTTTGTACCAGGCTGTAAACATGTTTATTTCTGCTGTAAAGTTGGGCATTTTAACATGGGGGTCTATGGGGATTGACTCGCTTTTGGAGCCTCAAGTGGTCATTCAAGGAGCTGCAGTTTTTGGCACTTCCACATTAGATTCATTCTACAGCCCCGGAGGTTGCTGCTTGGTGAGATCATAGCTGTAAGAGCAGATCGACTTCTTACAGCGTTACACTGACTAGCGGCGCCCAATATGCCATCTACGTGTATATATATCAATAACTTTACTCAAAGTAGGGTAGCGGAAAAATATTAGTTTGATACTGAAGTTCTTTACTTCATCCGACGCCCCTCTCAAACACAATTATTATTTGTGTTGCTTACTGAAAGTTTGCTGCCATTTTTATTTGTTTTGTTTCACTGCCTATATATTTTATTTTATTTTAACATGTTCAAAATAAAAAATAATCTAATCTAATATTGATATTTAGGTACCATATTAGCACTGACAATGAAAAATACTTAAAGATACTCAGCAGTAGTGTGTTTGTTGTTGTATTTATTTGTGTGTCTGTGTACCTGTACTGTGCCTGTGTGTCAAAATGTGTTTTCAGGTATATTAAAGAGAAATTTGCTCAGAAATTCACTCAGTGAACCTCAGACCTCAGCTTCATTTACACACACACACACACACACACACACACACACACATGCTCACACACACACACGCTCCATCCCAAATGAAAGAACCAAGAGTGATTTCCTCATTAAGAGTGTTTTTAATGCATGAAGAGATAATTTATTCATGAAAATTAACAAATGATTCATTCTGGCAGAAACTTTTTTTTTTTTGCAGCCGTTGTGTTCAGATATATTTTATTATTGTTATTATTTCAGTCTCGTCGCAGCGGCTCTTTATCGCCGCAGCATTATGTATGCACAGCAGATTAAAAGAGTTTTGATCACCTCTGAAAATTACAGTTTTAGCAGGTAGCTCCAGTAATTAGTGAGCGCTGCCGACGTTACTCACCAGTCAGCAGCTTCAATAACATGTTCTCTCTCTTTTTTCTTTTTATAAAGACTATGAGCGCTACGACTCTGAGTTTTAATTCAGACTCAGTGTGAACTTTATGCTCTTGGTTCTGCTTATTTTATTGGTTTCGCTTTGTATTTTAATTCTGTTTTTTTTTTCCTGCTGCCATTTGTCTTTTTGTTGTTTAGAAAACTTTTCTGACCTAGTTGGGGAAACTTAAGTAAAGTTCATGATAATTATAATTATTATTATCATTATTTTTTCCCAGACAGAAGTTGGCATAACAAAATTAAGAAATTACAACCCTGGGGAAACAAAAAATGTGTCTCATTCAAAACTAAACTTTTTGGCTGCACAACATGAATTGTACAAAGTGACCCACCAGCAGTCACTTATTTTAAACTTTAGCGGATAAATCAAAGTTCCCAAATACACCAAATCTGTCAGACTGAGATTTAAGGTTTTAAATGATTCACTGCATGTAGAATATTTGCATGTAATGAAACGGTGCAGCCATAAAAACACAGAGACTGTATCATGACAACATTATGTGGCTGGAACACAATGATACACAACATACAGTCTATGATTCTGACAGATGGAGAGAAATAAACACCAGCTGATTTAGAAACCTGACGCCTAAGTTTGAGGCTGAAATCTTTAGTCTGGTGACGACGGCAGAGAAGATTATGGGAACGCCTCACTCCCCAAGATATTTTTGATCTGACCCCTCTTGTGTGTGAAATGTGCTAATGGACTCTGGAAGGAGAGGAAGTACAGGGTTCTCTTGTGTAAGCACAATCATTACCTTAATTTGTCCTCTGTCAGTTAAATATATGAATGGGCAACACCTGGAAGACATACAGCAGTGCAGGGAGGCACTCAGATAACTGCAGCTGTGTGTTTGTAAGCATGCGAAGTGAGATGTATATTTGCTTGTAATTTGCAGCCAGTATCAAACATCTGATGTAAAGCCTGAAACCTGAAGAGTGGGGCCTGTTCTCTCAGTGGCTTCATGAACATTCACTCATGGTTGGTTGTCCACATATTTTTGGCCATGTGTTGTGTGACGGCTCTGAGCTGTATGACAGCGCTGGAGATGTCTCTCTCTCTCTCTCTCTCTACCTGGCGTCTTCCCGCCACCTAACTTGGTTTTGTTTGGTTTGCTCGTGTTTAGTTTAGCCTTTGTTAATGCCGGTGTTACAAATCAGCTGGTTTTCCTTGTTAACTGGTTCGTAAACGTCGGGAGTTTCTCATGGCGACAGCAGATGTTCAAATCACAGATGAGGAAACATCGCTGACCCTGTAAATGCCTGATTATTATTTTATATCACTGATAATTTCATAGACTAGACTATTCATCTGATTAATTAAGCTTATGGTTTATGGAGTTCAATGAAACTTTGGGATCAGAAATATTCTTAACCATAATTTGATGTATTTTCTTCAAAATAAAAACTCCCTACCCGGGTTTCGACACCAGGTGTTAAATCTAAAGGAAAACTTACGGTATATGGTGTCACATCACTGAGCAATGCAGCTTTGAGAACTACCAATAAGCCCAAACACACAGTCTATTTCAAAGCAAAAACAACTGTATATTATCTTTGGGTTTTAAAATATGTCTGCAAGATTAACTCTGAAGTTAAACATTTTTCTTAGATCCATAAACCATCAATAAACTGAATTAATCAGATGGATAGTCTAGTCTACGGAATAACGAGTGATATAATAATATCACAATCAGGCATATACGAGGTCAGCAACGTTTCCTCTCCATGATTGGAACATCTGCTGTCGCCATGAGAAACGCCCAACGTTTACAAACAAAGATAACAAGTTAACGGGAAAACCAGTTGATTTGTAACACCGGACAAGTCCTCAAAATTAAACAAGAAGGTACGTGGTTTGATCATGTGACTCCACAACGACAAATAGGAGTGTTTTCTAATCTGGTGCCCCTGTCAGCAGTGCTTTCCAAAAACGTTACACATCACTGTTAAACAATAATGATGTTTTATGATGTGACAATGCTGTGGTTGAGGTCTCTTTAGGGAAAGATTATGCTTAGGGTTAGGGTTAGGGTTAATGTTAGAGAAACATGTGGTGAGTTAAAGTTACTACTTAGTGGATATGAAGTTAACATAATTTACTAAAAGGATTTCCACTCTAATCAACAATTATATAACAAACATGACAAATATAAACAGCCCCCCACCCCTGAATAGTGCTAGTCAGAAGAGAATAAAATGACAAACTCCATAGCTTTATAATTGATCTAAACAGGTAATGATGTACAACATGATTATGCATTGTTGTGTATATATGGAGAAAAGAAAAGATTCAGAGGTTTCAGAAAAGGGGCCAAAGTGTAATAAGCTGTTTGATTTGTGTTAGACACAGTCATTCGTTCCATTGAGAAATGTTCTGCCAACAAATCAAACCATTGTGATGTGGTTATTTTGTGTCTGTATTTCCAGTTGAGCGATATTGTCTCTTTTGCAACGGTCAAGGTGATAAGTACGGTGTTTGATTGATTTATGTAGGTGACAGATGGGGTGGAGGTCTCCTAAGAGGCAGAGGGAGGGGGGAAGTGGAATGCTGTGATCCAAGATTTGGGAAATGGTAATTATGTTATTCCAGATGTTTTGGGTTGTTGTGAAAAGCAATGCTGAGTGAAAGTAGTTGTCTGTGGTGTTGAGAGTGCAATGGGGACACACAGCATGTCTTTTACTAATTGTGGTGGTTGCAAGTTGTTATGTGTATCTTTTTTTTTTCTTCTCCTGAGTGCGTTCTTGAGTTGTGGAAAATGTTCTTGAATGAGATCAAACTTCTGGGTTAATTCATGGAGTGCTGTTTTCAAACAGGTGTTCTAAGTGAGTGATTCCTTTGATTTTCCACAAATTAAAAGAGCTTGTTGATCACAAAGTCTGAGTTGTTCCCCATTGGGGTGAATTTACATGGAGAGGGTGTGTGATTGCTGATCTTAATGATTTTCCATCAAGCTTCTAGACTTGTTGCAATAATTGTGTTCCTGTAGCAGTTATGTTTTTTTTATTGTTGTTGAGAAAAATGGTAGATCTTTGATGGACAGTTTGTTGCATTCTGATCTGATCCATGTTCAATTTCTAACCATGGATCTTGGTGGACATTTGAGTGAATCCATTTCATGACGTATTGTAATTGATTGGCTAAGTAATAGTAAAGGAAATTTGGGGCATTTATATCTCCAAGCTGTTTGATTTTCTGTAGGTTTAAACTATTTGTTTTTTCCAGTAGAATTATGTGATTAGTGAGTCAAGTGTATTGATCCGATCGGGTGTTGGTTGGACAGGGTCATTGAGAAGAAGTAATTGATTCTGGGTAAAATTGACATTTTGATTGTTGCAATGCAGTCTGCAAGGGAGAGTGGTAAATTATTCCAGCTGTTTAACTGATCTTCAGTGGATTTAAGAATGGGGTGAAACAACTCTTGAAGACTGGAGGAAATATCAATGATGAAGATATCGAATGTTACCAGTTGAGATGTTGGGGGTTGCAGCCTTCCACTGGTGTTGATTTAGTGGGAGGATGGTGGATTTGGATCAATTAATGGAATAATCAGAGATGGAGGAGCGTCTTTATTTGAGTTTGAACACTGCTGAACACTTGAACACTGATTTTAAATTCTAGAATAGAATTTAAAATCCTTCTCCTAACTTACAAAGCTCTTAATGGTCAGGCACCATCATATCTTGAAGAGCTCATAGTACCGTATTATCCCACTAGAACACTGCGCTCCCAGAATGCAGGGTTACTGGTGGTCCCTACAGTCTTTAAAAGTAGAATGGGAGGCAGAGCCTTCAGCTATCAGGCTCCTCTCCTGTGGAACCATCTACCAGATTCGGTAGACACCCTCTCTATGTTTAAGAGTAGGCTTAAAACTTTCCTTTTTGATAAAGCTTATAGTTAGGGCCGACCAGGCTCGCCTTGGATCAGCCCTTAGTTATGCTGCTATAGGCCTAGACTGCTGGGGGACTTCCCATGATGCACTGAGCTCCTCTCTCCTCCTCCTCCTCTCCATCTGTATGCATTCATGTAACATCAATGCATGTCACTAACTTTGCTTCTTCCCCAGAGTTTTTTGTGCTTTCTCATCTCACAGGAAACTCTGGGTTCTGGGCCGAGCCTTCGCGGTCCTTCACAGTCCTGATGGCATCCTTCCCTGGCTATTGATACTTATACTTATTGTTATTGTTATGATTGTTGTTCTTCTGTCCCCCCTCCCCCTTTCCCTCTCTCTTTCTCTCTCTCAACCCAACCGGTCAAAGCAGATGGCCGCCCACCAAGAGCCGGGTTCTGCTTGAGGTTTCTTCCCGTTAAAGGGGAGTTTTTCCTTACCGCTGTCGCCAAGTGCTTCTCATGGGGGAATTGTCGGGTCTCTGTAAATTAAAGAGTACAGTCTTGACCTGCTCTATGTGAAAAGTGCCTTGAGATGACTTTTGTTGTGATATGGCGCTATATAAATAAAAATTGATTGATTGATTGCAGGTAATGACAGATTTTTTTGTATATATATTAATAAATCATCGGCATATAAACTGACCCTATGGGTTGAGTTGATAGTGGTGATTCCAGTGATTTGTGTGAATGGCAGCTGCTCAGGGTTCTATAAATGGTGTGAATAACAATGTAGAGGCAGAACACCTTCCTTGCTACAGATTAGTGTGAAACATTGTGAGGTTGTTCCGTTGGGGATCAATGATTCTAATAAACGATTCTCCGAAACTAAACCGATCTAGTGTAGCAAATAAAAAAAGTCCAGTTTATATGGTCCAGTTCTTTCTCTGCATCTAATGATATGATGGATGTGTTAGTCTTTTGATTTTTGGATATATAGTATGTATTGGGTTGAATAGGTGGTGCATATTACTTGAAGAGTGTATGAATGACTTTCTCCAATCTCTTAGTGCTTGTAAAACGTTTTGATCCGGGTGCTTTGTTATTTGACATGGCTTGTGTAATCTAGTGTAATGGGTCTATCTAAGATATTTGCATGAAGTTCTGGTCCTAGAATGTGTTTATTGTAGTTATGTTACTAAATGTCGCTATAGAAAGTATGAAATGTTGTTGATATATCATTTGGAGTACACATTGTAATCCCCCCTGAGTTTTTAATAGTTTGTATAATTGTTTTTTCTTGTTGTCGCCTGAGTTGATTTTCCAGATGTTTTCCTGATTGGTCACTGTGTTCAAAGTAATTATGTTTTAGCTTCTATATGAGAAATTGGGTCTTCTTGTTTATGATGTTATTAAGTTCGTAATTTGTTTCAGTTAGTTCTTTTTTATATCATCAAATTGATTTGTAGCTAGTATACAATTCAGATCTCCTACTCTCTGTTCAAGTTGTCTTTCCAGTTTTTGTTAGTGCCCGAATATACAGTAGCAACAGTAGTTTACGGACAGTGGTGTACTGGCCATCGGGCATACTGGGACAAATCCCAGTGGGCTGGTGGGCTGTCAGAAAATAAGTTTTTGGGCTGGTGGACTATCAAAACATATGGTTTTTACCAGCCCTCTCTGTGTGCCTGTCATTTGCCTTTACTCTCACTGCCAGAAGGAGGAGACAAAAGTCCTGGACTCCGGCTTTAATGTCACATGTAATTTTAGGTTAGCACCTAAAGTTTTCATAGCACACAACACCTGCACCACACCACTGATCACTGAGTCAACACATTAGGTTTTGCTTATTTTGAGTTCTCTTTACTAGATTACTTGCTGAATTAATTTACTGTGTGGACCTCCCTTCTTTGTTATGGCCTGAATCAAGTCTTTTTTTATGAACATCACAAAAACCAAAAACATGTTTTTTTCTGTCTTTGTTTTAATGATGTTTTATGCATCTCTGCACCTCATGTATGTCTGAGACTCAGGTGTGACACTGACTGGTGCGAGGCAGAGATGTGAAGAGGAAAAGTGCAGAAAAATAAAAGCCTTAGTTTGGTGAAGCCTCGGAGAGTTCAGAGAGAGAGAGAGAGAGTATCAGGTGAGAGAGCTTTTGATGGATATTTAACACAGAGAGACTGAGCCGGGTTAATCCCGCCTTTTGTTCAGCCCGCAGAGACGAGTTCAGAGCTGACGAGTTGGCCGATAGCGTCAGCCGAGAGGAAACATCAAAGGTCGAGGACTCGCACGCCTCCGGATCTGCCAGTGGCGACGATAAAACCTCCACAAAGACTCAGAAACAGCGGAGAGGATGATGACCTGCAGTGACCACGACACCAACAAACAACAGATACAGAACAAATACTTTTACAACCTAACCAGCTGTGACACAAATCACGAACTGAAAAACACAGTCTATACAGGGGGTGGAAAAAATACAATGAACACCTACAGTAAGGGCTAATTTATTGTAAGGTAAGGTTTATTGGACAGGACTTGCACCTAAACTTTTTGTTGATTTACAGAGAATAAAAACACTATCTTGATTTATCAAGTAAAAACACAAAGCTTGATCTTGTTCCAGGTTCAGCAGGACAAGGATTTACTGCTTTCCTGTGTTATATCGTTGTAACCTGAACATCTTTTGGGTTTTGGAAAAAAACGCATTGGAGGACATCACCTTGGGCTTTGGGAAATTGTGATGTTTTCCATTTTAATATAAAAAAAATCCCTGAATAACTGTATCAAAAAGGTATTAATGTGCATAAACAACACATGGCATCAGACGGTCATCCCATTTTTTGAGTATAAACTAACCTGAGTCAAAACACCGTAAAATTGACCAAAACAAACTTTTACATCTAACTGATGTAGAAAAAAAAGATGTGTTAAAGGCTAATGCACACAGATTTGTCCAATACTTCTACTACTCTACTTCTTCTTCTACTATTGGCAAAACATTCATGTCCTCCTATCTGTGAAAAGGTTGCTCATCTCCCTTTTCACTGGGCCCTGGTTCCCAACGTTACTAGTGTTTTAATGTTAAATCACTAATTTCTGTCCAACATTTCTATTGATTTCTCAGTCATGTTACAAACATAATAGAATATGGGTTTCATTTGGGTGGTTTATGTTTCACAATGCTATATTTTGTTAAAGGGTTTCAGTCCTGCTGTGATGTTTTGTGATGGTGGGCAGATCGTCTGCATTATCACTGATAGTGACAACAGGTTTGCATTATTAGCTGCACTAAGCAGTGAGTCATTACACTCTGTCAGGTGGATGTAGGAAGGATAAAGCTGCTCTGTAGTGAATGGCATTCTGTATAATTTGGTCAATCATGGCTGCGTGTGTGTGTGTGAGACCATAGAAAACTGTGATTGTCAACAAAACAGAGAAATACTACATCAATGTTGTCTTGAAAGCTCTGAATCAGTCTAACTGACCTTGTGGTCGTTTAACCTGATGGTATGTTCTTGTTCAGTGAGGCTGAAAGGGTAAAGGACCAGTCACTGGCCAACCAGTGGCCTGTTGACCTTCATTAACATTCCTTTAAAAGCTTCCAGAAAGATTGAAAGATAAAGAAGAAAAACAACAACAAAAGGTTGGTTTGGAGGGTTTTAGTCCAGAGTTAAGAACTTGCATTTCTGCCTCCGTCTCTGTCTTCACAGTGACTGATTAAAAATGACACCATAAGCAGCACTGACATTGTTGCTCAGTTAATTATGTGTTCTTGTCACATCCTCTTCAATTTTCTTCCCATAAAGAAACTGTCTCCTAGAAATTACATTTATATACGTTATTACGTTTTCTCTCAACCCAATGATAATAAATATATAAAAATACAGGCAGCGATTACATCACGCCAACATAATGTAACTGAGAAAACAATTTAGTCGTATATAAATGTATTTTTTTTAAGAGACTGGGTTGCTTAAGTGTAGTTGATAGAAACATATATACTTTGATTTTGCTTAAATTATAATGGACTGAATGACTTCTTCATTGTGAACTTTGAGCTCCTGCACTGACAAGTTGGTGTTGAGTATATTCCTCTTCTGAAACGGCAAAATATTAGTGTTAATGAAGACGTTCTTTTCTTCTGTTTCTGTTATTTTGTCAGGCTTTACTCCTTACTTGTGATATCTTTTATTGTGATCTGTTCTGGTTTTATTTGCAGCCTCAGATCAGAGTCGTACATACAATATTCTCACTAATAAGGAAGGACACAACTAGTTGGATTCACGTTTACTTTTTTCCAAGTCATGAACTACTTTTTCAGAGTTAAGATTTATTCCAGAAAACCTCTTCTCAAACAAGCACTGACTGGTTAATTAATCTCCTCTGGAAATTGATCCTTAAAGAGTTAAAAGTCACACGCTTGATTCAGCAGAATCTCAGACGTCAGTTGTCAGATCTGAGTCAGATTACAGCTTCGGTTGGTATTTCCTTCATTTTGCTCTTTCTTCATTATATCAGAGTGTTTCTGTGTCACTAGCTGCTGGTGGAGGCTGTAATTCTGCCTCGTTTTCCCTCCGCCTGTCCGTCAACAACTCCCCACCCCAACACACACGGCCTGTCGGGTGTATTGCTCCAGTCATGATTTTTGCAAATGAAGCTTGGCTGCAAATCACGGCAGCTCGGCCTGAATCAGCAGCTCTTTCATAAATGCTGATTTCCAGACGCTGCATGTTCTCACAAATCAGACGGAGCACTCTGCACAGTTCGGGCAGACTGAGTGAAGACGGCTGCATATAAATACACACTGAGAAGATTTTAGGTGTATATGTGTATGTATTTGTATACTGTATGTTTGAGAAGTATTATCAACAAAGTGTCCTTCAAATTTCCCTTTGAATAGAAATGATTGGTCCAACTCTTGATTAGTTTAAAGGGTCAGCTCAACCAAATCACCAAAACATTTTTTTTCTCTATTCCTTGGTGGTATTGAACCATTCAGATAGTTTTAGTTTGATTTGACCAGGTCTGACATTTCTATTTGAGATTTCTGCTGCTGCTTTTATGGACCGTTTGAAATTTCGATTTTTAAAAAAATCATACCTACTTTGTACAAAAGAAACTGTTCACCATCCTTTAAAACCCGATTCAAGGTGTGCTCTGACTGAACACCTTGAATACATTTTCTTCCAGTTTCTCCGTCAGCCGCAGCAGGCAGCTGTTTTCAGAGAAAAAGCTGTACACTACCTGCTCAGCACCAAATGGCAAACAGACACAGTTAGCTGTAGACTAGCTGGTGAACATAGTGGAGCATTTAGCAGCTAAAGAGCCAGATATTTCCCTCAGGAGTTGGTAGAGAGCAAAAACAGAGCTAAAAGAGAGTTAATATTAGACTTAAATTCACCAAGTGGACAGAAACACGACTCCAAATGAATGATAATGTTGCTCCGTAACTGCTGGATGTGGAAATTGCTAAAAAGTTCAATAGATCAACTTAAAAATGATGATGTCAATGTTTCTGGTGTCCCTAAGCTGCTATAGAAGTGGTTATTGAAGGTTAACATCCAGATGCTTTTGATGATAAAGATACATACAAAACACATTTTCAAACACGTTATAGATCGAGTAACATTTCCTTCACACAAACAACAATATAATAATATGCACTTTTATTCCTTTTCTTTATTTCACAGGTTTTCAGATGTCAGGTCTGTGTCCCACTCTGCTGTTTTTGTGTCACACTGAGTCTCCACATCATCACCCATTAAGAAGCTGCCGCTGCATTCCTCCATACCTGCTGATTAAAGCAATCGTGCTTGTTGATTGGCTGTCTCACCTCGCAGGCTGAAGCGTCTGCTGAGCCGGGCGTGTTGTTTCCCTGCAGATCTGCAGCCGAGGTGGAGGAGGAGATGGAGGAGGAAGAGGAGGAGGAGGAGGAGCGGCACAAGTTTCTCTTCTGGGAAGCTCTTGTCTGTTAATTAGCGGTGAGCAGATGGAAGAAAGTCCACATCTCGCTGGGGATCAATTCTACCCGAGAAGCGGCAGCAGCAACCTCAGTTTATTTATTTCTTAGCTCAGCAGCGACGGGGCGATGTCACCTCCCAAATGTGCGCGAAGGAAGAGGAGGAGAACCCGGGAGAGTTTGGAAGAGAAGACTTAGACACACACAAGACGCGAGGAGCGCCTCGTTTTCAAGAGATTTCCTCAGAGACCCTGAAAGGAGCGGCATTCAGCTGGCGGTTGAGTGTTGAGTTTAGTTACTTATCATTACTTTGTTTACAGCCATCTGTTTACACACACATCCTCCTCATCTTACCTCCTTGTGTCTCGCTTCGCTCTATACGCTGCAAGCCGTAACCCGCCGGCCTCCTGCCAAAAACTGAAGCCTCGCCGACAGCTGCGGCGGCGGCTGCTGCTGCCGACTTATTTTCCGGCAGCACAAAGTGAAATTTGCTGCAAACAAAAATAGTGACTTTGTGGAGGCTTTTGTGGAGGCATCTGCAGAATCACCATTCCATTCAGACAGTGTTTTCACTCCATTTAGCGATTCGCCCACGCAGTAACTGCAGAGGCGTTGAGAGCAGGATGGATAATTCTGCTGGTTCAGGGGTTTGATTTGAAGCGGGGACCCCCTCGAAGTTTTAAAATCAAGCTTTTGTTCCCTGTGTGTTTAGTTGTGTGTGTGGTTTGAATTTTGAAAATCTTTCACAGTTGTGTCCTTTTGTTGTTCAGTTGTCAACATCCAGATATTACATAATTAAACATCTTCATCCATCTGTTGTTCTGTACTCCAAAAGAGTGAAACATTAGAAACAGCAGGCCTGCATCTACTATGTAAAGCAGGAAATGGGTAGATGATACATTTTTCTATGAATATTCTCTTTTTGTATTTACTCTTGTTTTGTGTATACCCTTATATCCGTTTTAATTAACTCATACATTTTCCTTGGTATGCTATACATGAAGTATCTGTGTCCATGCAAGTACTTGTTGGTGAATGTAAATGCTTTGATAAGCATTGATGTACATATTTACTCTCCATAAAACAATTCTCCACAGATTTGGCATCATACTTATCAGCATAGCAATGTAAGACCCATGATGGACAGTTAAAAAACAAAAAAACAAAAACAAAATTGTTGCAGCAGAACCAGAGATATCATCTTTTTTATGCCACACATTCTTGTCAAAACCTCATGCCTACATTACCCACAATGCAACTTGACCACCAAAAGTTGGGTCAGAGATTGAGGTGTGTTATGCTAGTAGCAGCTAATGTAGTGTGGAGCTGCTAGCCTCCAGCAGAGGACAAATGACGTTGGGCGCTTTTCTGCTCTGAATTGAAGTTTTTTCAACTCGAGGCATTCAGGCCGCATAGAGCGGGAAAACGCAAAACAAGCAAAAAGCTTCACTCTCACTGAAAACAATTACAAAAAGAGCCCTCAGGCTGCTAAAAAGCACTCTGTCTGATCGGACCCTAAGGGCTGCCCTCCAGTGAGCCAATTCTGTTCTGATTGGTCAGCTTCAGGAAGCTTCCTCCAGCTCCAGAGGCTACATAAACAAACTGTAGTAGCAGGATTTCACTTCTTTTTCTCCTTCTTTACTCCAAATGTCAACTTCTTAAATCGATCATGTCTGTACATGTTGGAGCTGAATCAGATCTGAAATATGAGAGTGAACAACCAACAGACGCTTATGGATGACGAGCTGATGATGTCTCAAAAGTAGAAAAACATTGCAAACAAAGTGTTCAGGGCAACTGAAACCTAGGCTTTGATTTATCACCTCACCTCGAGTTTTGGAACTTTGACCATGTATAACATCCAACATCAGAACAGCATGTAATTATATCACAACCCAACAGGTCTCAAGAAGGTATGTGTGGGTTTTTTTTCTGTCTTTTCAAACATAATCTATGAAGAAATTTCTATCTTTTGTTTTCTGACTGTGTCAGTTGTCTGTACACACTGGATACACCATGCCCAGTGGGAAGCAGGAAAGACACTGAGAGTGTAGTGAATGTGTCACATTGCCCTGATGAGTTAACGGGCACCAATTAAAATAAAGCAGAAATATAGGTTTGGGTCTCAGCTATGGTTTGTGTGTCAAAGTTTCCAGACCTGCTGTGACAGCTCGAGTATCAAGTGAAGATCTGCATGAGATCTTTCAGTCTGATTGTCATTTGGTGAAGCTGTTGATGAAGTTTCTGCATGAGGAAAAACAACCTAATAACGTGATGAGGACTGACATTTTTTTCTTATGTAAGGCAGGATAACAGCCTGCTGAGATGATTAGATTTGATTAAAATACTTGTAGTAATTATAAAACAGAGGAAGAAAGAAGGGGGATAAAAAAAAACCCTCTGTGGGACAAAGAGGGAAAATGTCAACGAGCAGCAGATTGTCAGCTGATCTGAGACGAGAGAGAAACAAATGCCTGCTGAGAGAGAAAGAGGATGACATAACGCACCCGAGTTAACCAAACTTAAAACTCTTTGAGTCCAGATTTGACGTCTGTTTCCATGGCAACATTCAACAACCAGGTGAATATGAATTATGTGTAAAGCCCATCAGACAGAAAGGGCCTAGTGTGCTGCAGCTGAGCAGCTTACCTGCTAAGCCTGCTAACTGATGTTAGTGACACACTTTTCCCCAGTGGATTTTCATTTGCTTGCTTGTTCAACAAACTATGGTGCTGGATAAGATGTGCGTTCATGTTTGTCAATTAGATCAGAAGGAGTCTTTAGCAGGAAAGCTAATGTGGGTTGTTGTTCAGAGTCTGTGGCTCTTGTGTTGTGTAGCAGGATGCAATCAGGCTCAGTGTGACCGCCTGCTCTGCTGATGATAGAAGAACACGTTGTCGCTTTACGCAAGATTTGACTGACTCTATTGAAATAGAAAGAGACTCCAGCTACACAGATGTATAACAAAACAGTATGTCATAAAAAAAAAAACTTCTGTTAAACTTGGTGGAGCCTTCATGAAACTAAAAACTTTCAATTTCAGATAACACAGAACAAGTGATGTACAGTCAGCTGTTCTTGGGGCTAAAGAGGATGTAGAAAGAACTTTGTCATGTGTGCTGTCAGTATACAGGCTATATATTAAAAGTATGTGAATTACAAAGCATAGATGTTGCACAGAAATATTGTCACCATGGAATTATTCATGTTTAGTTGAAAGCCCTTCATGATATACTGTATTTTAACCCTTTCATGTATAGTGGTCACTACAGTGGACAGCTATTCAAAAGCCGCTTCCTTTTGTATGCATGAGTTTTAATGGTATAGTTGCACATCAGCCAACACAGTGGACTCTAGTGTGTCATCCCATACACTGCCATCCATGTAGACTGTAAAAGCTCAAAACCAAGATGGCCGCCAGCTCGCTGGAAATGCACCACAGCTCAGGAATATCTTGCCAATCCTTCTATAGTAATAGACTCTTGCAGGCAAATAAAATTTTGTAACATCAAGTAACAACTAAGGAGTAATACAATTGTTAAAATTTCCAAGTATTGATTTTATGTTGGGAGAAAATAACAATTAATCACCTGTCCACTAAGTTGGACAAACTCCTTGAAAAATGCGTGTTTAAAAAAAAATGAAGTTCAAATATTTTTTTCATGCCTAAAGAGGAATAAAAACACTTAGGAAAAAAATCCTGACTGATGTTATCATGATTCATGCATGAAAGGGTTAATGGGAGGAAATTTGCTTTAAGAAAGTAAACTTTGATTCTTATAAACTCTGATTCTTCTGAGACTCTTATAAGTTTCATGAACATATAAGTTATCAATTATGAATGTTTTCATCTCTGTCAAAAAAATTGAATCTGTGGGAACTGAAAAACAGCATCAAGAAAAGTTACATTTCAGCCATATTGTATAAATGTAATATTATTGTCACAAATAAAAGTTTATTTTATTTATTTGAAAAAATAACAAGAACAACAAGAGTTAAAAAAAGTGTGTTGGTGAGGTTTAATAAACAACAAAACAAAAGAGCTTATAAAAACATCTCACCAAAAAAGGTAGAAGAAAGATCTCAAATTGCCAACAATGGCAGCTTTATATGTTGAAAGAGACGAGAGAGAAGTACGATGACAGAAACTGTCAAAATGTAAATCAATCAGAGGACACAAGTTGGGCCAAGATCAATCACTTTTATTGGCAATTTCTTTCCTTTCCTCCATGTGTTGTCTTCTCTGAGTCTCAACACTTGTGCCAATAATTGTGTATGTGTTTGTGTGTGTGTATGTGAGTTAAGTGAGGCTCATTTTGTGGTTTAAACTTCCTGTTTTACACCAAATATCAGTTGATGAAGAGTGTGAGGAAGCCTGACCAGAGTGGCTAGGAAGGTGGTAGGAAGATGAACAAAAGCAAATCATATCTTATCTTAACTGGCTTAACTAAGGATAACTAAACCTCTCTTTTCTTTTCTGCTATCCTTTCTCAAATCTGTCCCCTTAAACAGGCCGTCCGATCTATCTAGACAGAACCATATGTACTGCAGAGGTGTCCTTTCCCTTATACCAGCTGGCATATGACGTTGTCACTTGTGTCAGTTAACATTGTTTACACAAAGCACATCATCCACAACATAATCCTCATCACAAGCCAAAATGACGAAGTTGTGGGGTCACTCCCCCCTTTGAAAACATGGTATGTACCATGAGTAACACAAGATGATCTATAACTCAAGAAACTTGGGACTTAAATGAATAAATAATAAGTAAACTTAAATAATACTTGTGTTTGATTAAACACAAACAAAAGGCAGGATAGTGTGTGAAAGCAACGCTACAGATCAATGTTATACTGGCTAAACAAACAAATGACCAGTATTGGCAGTGTAATGGGGACAAATGGTGTCGTCTCACCTCAGCAATAGTCTTCTACCAACTCTAAGTAAGCGTCTTAAGAAGCCCATTAAACAATTTTATGAACTCAAGGTTCATAAAAGAAGAAGAAGTGACATCCAGGTCGTTTAGATTTAATGTTCAAACGCATTTTGTTCACGTTATGATTTTTATAAACAGTGAAGCAGGTGAAGAGATGTTTGATGTTGGTTTTATGAGTCCTGGACCAGGCGGTGTTACAGAAGTAGAAAGGAGGAGTAATTAAAGTGGTAAAGAGCAAAATTATCAAGTGAAACTGCATCAGTGAGGAACAGAGGAGCTGCAGTGATGACACCACGTGCAGCAGGAAGGAAAGAAAAAAAAAAAAAGGCAGCACGGCGGTCGCTCACATACGATTTATGACCTCATCGACGGCTGTTGACACACGGCCTACGCCCTCTTCAATTAGGAGCCACTCAGCTGGAAAAAGAGAAGAGGAGGAGGAGGAGGAGGAGAGGGGGGGAGGAAGATAGGGAAAGGAAGAGATAGAGAGAAGGTAAAAGGACGGGGGGGGGGGGGGGGGGGTGTCTTCGGCAGTGAGCGAGCCGAAGGTCCCCGGGGCCGTCCCCGCTTCCCTCGCCATATGTTTTCACTTAGTCAATCATGTCGACATTTCTGGAACAATCTGCCGGTGACGACCCGGCGCCGGGCACGCTTGCCTCGGCACTTTGCATCCGCCATCAGAGCTGTCTCATAAACACGATTTAATTTCCCCTTTCATCACTTCAAATTGGCACAGAGCGATGCAGCGCCTTAAAATTGTTTCTTTTTTTTTCTTACTTGTTGCTTTGTTTTTGTTTTTTTTTTTTACCCCACAGGGAGAGAAAGTTTAACCGCTGAAAAAAAACACTTGATACAGTTTAGATTCACTTTCTAAAATACATAAAACTACAAATAAGTACACGAGCAGACTGATTACAGGTACAATTGCTTATTAATGAATCCTAATTACAGTAACGTTCATCAAATATGTTCAACCAGAGCTTCAACTGGAATAAAAGAGGAGCCAATTTACCCCTGATACCTTCCAATCTATGTAAAAATTTTAAAAAAATAAGTTAATTTACATATAATATGCAGTAAAATTTCATATCATTTCACATTTTTGAAGAACATTGTTGAGTTTCTACAAATTATATTTTATGCCATCAATTTACAATTCTAATTGTTTCTTCTTCACTTGTTATTCTACAGCATGACTGTATTTTTTGGTTTTTTACAGGTTTTGTTAGTGAAAACCATTGACTGTATGTAAAGATGGACGTCATGACAGCTCCCCAAAAGTGAAGCCAAAACATCTGGATCGCCCCCTGGTGGTTGGCTGCAGTACAGGTCATAATGTATAGGTCATAACACGTCAAATACATTTTTCCCAAAGACGGTTTCTGTAATTTCAGATAGTTCTTATCACACTGATGTTTGTTCCAGTGCCCATTTTTCTGAGTTTGTTTTTAATATAATATAAAAAGGGGTGTGACATCATGATTGACAGCTGTGACAGCTGCTCTCAAACCTCCATCAGGTGGCTGGACGGCTGAGGGGGCGTGTCCTGCTGGCCGTCATCCCGCTGCCCGTCTCTACGGCGCAGACTCTGGCTCCAAACACACAAGCAAGATGGCCGCTCCTGGAAAGGAGATATTTTGGCTTCACTTTCGCATAACGGCAGGAAGTGGAGACACGTCGTCCATATTTACATACAGTCAATATAATAATGTTTATTATACATTCAAACAACATAATGAAACAAAAATAAAAAATAAGACTTTCTGATTTAAAGAGGGTCACTACCAGCGATCATACAACATGAATGGATTTTTATACGACTTTGTGAGTAAAAATAGTCAAATAAATCATTTAATGCCACAATAAACATCTGTATCTACAACATATCTGCATTTTTACAAGGTTGTGTTCATAAAAATATACTGACAACCAACTTTAACAGGTAAGTTCCAAAAATTACAATTATCTCTTTTAAATATGCCAAAATAACGACGATTGGAGGATTTCAAAAGTACAAGTTGGAATTCTTTTTATCTCTAGTTTCATTATTATTATTATTATTATTAATAATAATACTAGTTATGCCTACTTTTTAAAAAGTCTTTTGGTTTTTGTCCTGTTTTTTCAACTCTCCTCTATAAGCTTCCCCTCTCATATCTTTGTGTGAATAATTTGTGCTATTAATTAAAAAAGGTTTTCATCGATTCATTTATTTGTGTGTTTTTTTTTTTGTCAAATCATTATTTAACAGGAGCAGAACACATGAATGAATATTGTTGACTTGCAGAATGAGCCCAAAGGCTATTTTTCATCTGCAGTCTCTGGACAGATGTTACACAGTCATCCTGCTACCATCTTGTCTCCGATACACTGGTTATTTATTTTACAGGTATTGGAAATAGATGCTTAATAGATGGTTTTGAGGGCAAAACATGTGTTTAGAAACCAAATGTCGTTGTTGTTGAGAGCAGGTTCAAGTTCCTGTGAGATGATCCAAGATTTTCAAACATTTTTACTTTCTTTTCCTCAATTTTTTAAAAGTTTTTTCAGCCTCTGCTCTCCCTCTCCTCAGATCAACAACCTTACTCACCACATCCTCTCATAAAAATGTCTTTCACTCCTCACTGAGGCTCTGCAGTATGAGCTCAAATTATGGGAAAAAAAAAAAAAAACAACAGAAAAGCACAACATAAAAGACGAGCCTCACCGGAGCTCACTTTAGAGTCACCGCTCGGTTTACGTGACGCAGCCGGGCCCTCCTGAGAAGGCGGCCTGAGGGAACAAATTACCCAATGCAGATGACCGCAGGGCTGATGGCGATGTGTTTTATTTATAGACAGAAAGCAGCAGAATGATGATGAGGAAACAGATGAAACACAGAGATCTCCTGGTGAAGCTGACTGAAATGTAGCAGCTACACCTGGGAATGATTGACAACACACACACACACACACACACACACACACACACACACACACAGAAAGACAAGGACAAAGGAAAGGACTCTGCTGTTAGAGGTGAGTCGTCAGGACCTGAACAGGTACAGAAGAACTGACACATCCACTAAAATACTACTGACTAATTTGCTTAAAGTGACTTTCAGTCATATAATCATATAATTTCTCTGAGATACATTTACTTATCACTTATAAAATGTTTTACCCATTTTGTTTAACCAAACACTGAGGTTAAAGACATCTTCTACATTTCAACTTCCTGCTTCGTCACCCAGTAGTGGAAAGTAGCTGTGCTTGAGTATTTCCATGTGATGCTACTTTCTACATTTCAGAGGGAAATATTGTACTTTCTACTCCACTACATTTATTTGACAGCTTTAGTTACTTTTCAGATGCAGATTTGACACAATGGATAATATAACAAGCTTTTAAAATACAACACATTGTTAAAGATGAAACCAGTGGTTTCCAACCTTTTTGGCTTTTGACGTCTTACAAAAAGCAGTGTGTAGTCGGGGTCACATTTCACATGTCTAGTCAGCTCCACCAAATAGTGATTTTTCCCTCTAAACTTCTCACATGCTTTCATTTCAATAAATGTTCATATGATCCAATATTTCAGCAAAAAATCAAAGATTAGAGAAAAAGTCTTTGTTTTTTCTTCTTTCCTCTCCCATTAATCATCTCACGACCCCTCAGATTTATCTGCTGGTTTCAACTGGCAGTTATGTCCTGGAACTATTTCTTGGCGAACAACAGCCAGTCTTTGTGATACCCGACCTCCTGAAATCTTGTTACTGTGAGCCAGGGTTCACATTTGGTTGACCGGCAGATGAAAGTATCAATGGCCGGTCAACCAAATGTGACCCGGTGGGAAAGATACCAAATGAATAAACAACATATTAAATAGCTTAATATTGTGTGACCTATAAGATATGTTCCTAAGACAAATATAAAAGTTTGCTTTTGCCTCCGCTGTGGGGACAAAAATGTATCCCCCTCATCATGATTTATGCTGCTTCACCCATGGACCAAATAAAATCCAAGTGAAATGCTGCAGCGTGAGAACCGTCATCAGTGCAAACAACAACATTAAAAATCAGAAATGGACTTTCACTGTCAGTGCTCATGTAACAGAGACGACGCAGCGTCCAGGCTACATTATGATGCATTAAACGGATCAGGTGTCGCCTCCTTCCCTGCTCGGAGATCTGCAGGGATGATGTGGATAAAAGAGGGATGACACGCTGCGGATGACCTCTCCACAGGAAGCATGAAAAGAAGACAGCAGTCACCAAAGCAGAATGTTTTCAGGTTTATACTGTAGCATGTTGATTTTTATAATTACAGCACGTTGTGCCATTTGCATGTTGTGATTATTTTCTATTCAATATTGAAGTTTGCTGCGTGCTGTACATAAAGCTGAATTAATGACATTAAGTATATTGGCACGTCTGGCTACAAGTGTCGCTGTCCGTGGTGCTGAAAGGAGCACTGCAGGATTTAATTCTGGCTTATTAAATTAGCATTTAACCTTTTGTTTTGTTGCATATGATCACATCTCCTATGTGTCTGCATGAGGAAAAGACAAATAAATTAACTTCACATCGCTGAGAGTGAAAATATCAAACTACTTGATGAATTAAATTAAAATAAACTGGATTAAAATATTCCTGCAAATGAAGAGGTCAAGTTCAAGTTTTGTAATTGTTTTATTAAAGTTAATAATTATTTTATAAATGTTACTGTGACAGCTGTAAGAAATAGCCTAATATGCTTCATATTGTGTGTAGGACCACTGTGGTTTTGACTTATTTTCATGAATAGAAACGTTATAAAAACATCCCCCCTGTGATTTTTTCTTACAAATCGCACCCTGATTATACTTTTGGGGGCCGACATTTGGCCTGCTGTGTGATTAACTGTAGCTTAGATGACTGAAAATGTTCATGTTTTCCACAGAACTTCAGCAATATGCTGAAAGAGCAATCAAGCGGTTGATTGATCATTTTGGAGCAGTGAAGGAGTCACACAGCACCACAGTGCAACCCTTCATTTGCAGCTCAGATGCTCAGCGAGTCACAGCGCCGATGATGGCAGCACCGCGCGGGTACGATGAGTTGGAATTCCACACGGCCTGTGAAACGGTCATCAGGGAAGTCGGGGAAATCTATCCGGACTGGGCAAAGCAGGGAAAGATTGCCTGCACACTTCCTGTGTCCGGTGTGGCTGCAGAACTTGGATTCTCGCTCCAGAACGAGACAAAAACAGCTCCGAGAAGCCGCTTCGCTGAGGAAAAGGTGACAAGGTTGATGAGAATTGCAGGTTGTGACAAGGGGCTTCAACTCTGCACAGGCAGCGGAGCCACACTGCAAATAAGCGGGAATTAGACAAACGCGGAACTTGCACCAACCTGACTATTATTGTATTTTTTAGCCCTAATTGCGTCTTCATTTAGCTTATTTTCAAGTTATTTCATTGGACAGGCTCAGAATGCAAAGGAACATATATTTAATGTAGGTTAATGTCTTTATTTAATTAACAATGGCAAAGCTATTTATTTTATCTTATAGTTGTAGCCTATATATATAGAGTTCATTCTGCTGACGACTTTTAATACTAATTAAATTAAACACTTGTTGGATCATAGTGTTTGTGTTTTATTGCTGTTTATATGTAGGATATTATATCGATATTTAAAACAAATCTGGTAGTTGTTCCATATGAAGCTCTGGGATATTAACGGTCATATTGGCCGTCAAAAAACAAAAAAAGTCTAGCGTAAACTCTGCTGTGAGCGTGATGGAGTTATAGAGAGCCACCCTGTTCCAGAAACAAGAAAACCTCATCAGTAATTAGTAATAAATAACAAAAAATCACGCCTTGGAACAAAACCTTACTCAACAGTACGTCTTGTTGTTCACTCTGTTTGTTTCAACAAGGACAGGACCTTTTTCAAAAACAATGTAATACTGTAGTTTATTCCAGATTTCAGTTTTTTTCATTTACCATGATAGACGACGTCACGGCTCGACAGATACGCTGCTGGTTCAGACACGTCTGTAATAACAGTAGAACAGACAAGAGCAAACATTTTTAGACAAAAGAGATTAAAGTTGGAGAATTGTAGAGGCTCGACAGGAAGTGATTTCACAACTTTGAGTATCTATTGCCCTCATGTCTCAGCAACAAGGAAGTGTTCTGACTCCGTCATTTTGATACGTTGCGTCGTCTACACTGACATCTGCTGCATTCGGTCTCCTTGTGCCTGCAATTAAGCAACTACGTGACCTGAAAAAGGGAACACCGAACGTTACTCTGCGCTGAAGATCATCTCTTCAATCTGATATCTGTGCTAGGTGTGGTGGTGTTAGATCACATGACCTCCTCAAATATGCGGACATGTGTTTCCAACTTTGAAAGATGCATAACAGACTGTTTGAACCGACCAGGACTGCAACTTGTTACTTGCATTTACTACATCCAGCAGTAGCGACTGTAGGTTAAGAGACAAAACTGGAACAGTGAAACAACAACAATAGAGCCACAAACTCAGTCAGGTTGGTCTGCGGTTGACAGAAAAGCCACAATAAAGTATGTTTGGTTTGCTTTTTTTCTTTTTGGAATGATTTTAAGTCGTCTGTTTTCATGTATTTATATATTCAGTTCAGATACCAGCTGAATATAACAACATAGCTGGTGAAAGATATTTTATTTAGGTTTTGTTTTCAGATTGTTTTCATATTTTTAACCTTGTGTTGTATCTGCTCAGACAAGAAGGTTTGATAAAGCTGGAGCTGCCCTGACTTGAGCGTAGCCTCAAACAACATCCACTGTGATAAGATTAATTAAATAATAAACACATATTTCACAAAACTGCACACACACACAAAAAAAAAGCAACAACCTGAAAAAAATGTTTAAATCCAGCTTCAGGCCCAGAGAAAATAAAAACTCCCGATCCGCTGGTTTCATCGGAGCTGTGAGCCGCTTCCATCCAGCTCTGATAATCCTCACTTCCTGAATCCTCTGACCTTTGACCTCCGCGGTAACAACAATCTCAAGAACAAGAAAAGCCCGAGCATGAGATCTGTCTCTGTGTTAATCTGATTATAACCTCTCTGACATTAAAAAATAATCAGATTAAAGTCTTTACACAGCTACACTCCAAGTTTCTGCCTAATCTGGTTCAAATCTAATTATTAGTGTGTCTGTAAATGAGCTGACTGTCAGGGTCGTAAACTACTGATGAAATTAAATTAAACTATGAACAGACTGAGGGAATCAAATCTGAGAGAATTTGGAATATTAATAGTGAATTTACATGATATTAACACATGAAAGCGGAGCAGAGTGAGCGGATAATCACTTCCAAACTGAAAAGGAGATCGTATCTGGACTCACAGTCAGAAGTTCCTCTGATGTTCGGTCGCTTTAAGTTTTCAGTCTTGTGTTTTGTTTTAAAGAAGAAGAAGAAAAAGAAGAAGAAGAGGGGGTTGATTTGGACTGCCAAGGATAGATTTTTTACTCAAGTCTGTCTTAACTGTACATTGAAAGAGTTTCTGGTCATACTGACTGTGATAGAAATTCTTTTCATCATGATTCCACTCATAAAATCCTCCGTCCTTGTTCTGTATAAAAATAATGATATGGAGCTTCAATAGACTGAGTTTCACTAATCAAGTAGGAATCTTCCAAAGTCTCTGTTGGATCAAATTCCCTCTTTGTGTTTCCAGCGACAAACAGAGACGTGTGAACTGCAGGTTTGCTGCACACGACTATCAGGACAAAGATCCACATCTGTGACAGCTGACGTCTTTACTCCGTTTCAGTGTATCTGCCCTTTAGACCCTCGATTCTCATACAGAAAAAAATCCACAAAAATCTTTTAGGAGGGAAAAGACTAAATGCAAAAACTGTCATTTATTCTTTTTTTCCTTTTAAAAGATTTTGTTTCTCAGAATGGAGGGTCTAAAGTGGTAGATGTCCTCCTAACAGATGGTGGATGTTGTAGTTTAGTGTCTGCATACGAAGACGTGTTCTCACTTATGACGGCGTATACAGTCGGTACATTTATATATTTTGGGCTGCACACTGATTACCCACGTAAACTCTCATGGATGATGTGGATCTTTGTGACCACACAGATGTAAAAAGTATCATTTAGGCTCAAGAATAGAAGGTGTCATATGTTGCACAGATTCGGGCTTCAGTGTTTCCCCTACAGTAGTACAGGCCTTTTTTAATTGCATAAAGTAACGCCAAATACCCATTCACTTGCAAATCAATAGCATTTGGGAGCCTCTGAGCGGCGCTGTTTCGAAACGTGAGTTAACATCTGTGTCGTTGCCTTGGAAACTCCAGGTAGCGTAACTCTTTTTAAAGTACGTAAGCAAGTGAGTGGGTTAAGTGAGAGAGCGAGCGTCAGGAAAGTGACGGTGGATGCAAGCAGAGCAGAGGAAAAGGATAGCAGTAAGTTGTCAGTCTGGCAGTAAATGTACAGTCCAGACGACAGCGTGTCAGTTAATAAATGCTGCAGCTTGTCGAGACCAAGAAAAGTCACGTCTGTTGTTTCCCAAACTGCTGGAAAAGTGAAGGGGTTAGCTCTGAAGTTAGCAACAATGGGTTAGCCTAACCTAAGGCGCTAAACAGAGAAATAGAGAATAAGTTTGACTGGACTTGCGGGAAACTGCAACTACCCAAAAAGTCTGAAGTGTTGGTCAAACCAGAAAGTGACATTTACTCGTCCACATGAAATATGTCAGGTGAAAAGTTTAGTGACGTAGTGACTTCTCACAGGGCCAGTTGGTGAACTGCTTTAGCTGGCGAGCTAACCGCTAACTTGTTAGCCAGGGTCCTGTTTCACCAAAGTTGCAACATGAGATAATTTCCACTTGAGTTCATTTTGACACATTTAACTAATCAAAAGAAACGTCATAATTGTGACCAATGCATTAGCATGAAGAAGATTGCCATAGTCTGTATTGTATCTATATGTGAGCGAGTCATTTGTGAAATGGGGCGTTAGCACAATCTGCGATCTGCGTGTAAGCAGTGCTCACAAATTGCTTTTGTGAAACGGTTCGTACGAGAGCTTCCTCCATTTTGGACTCCCCGCCTCTCTGCTCCCTCAAACATCACCACCATCAAGACGTCCTGCTGTTGGTAAACGGTGCAGATTTGCAGCTCAAAGCTGATCAAAGTTGAACTTTACACGAAGACATTTTATCCATGAATCCACTGATTACAGCAGGAATTAATTTGCCACAAAAGGGTCTTAATACTGCATCCCAATTCCAGACTACAGTCATTCAAAGCAGGTCTGTAGTGTCTTCAAACTGGAAAAGCGACAAAATTCAGGACAATCCAAATGATTTTTGAGTGTGCTTGTACACATTTATACCACCACGATGCAGTTCACAAGAAAAAAATGGAGGAGCTGCTTATAGATGGAATTAAAATAAATTGCACACAGTGATGAAACCGTTTCAGGAAAGGTACATATATTTTATATACTACAAAAACAGAATATTATAACAACTAGAGCTACCACATAAGTTACTGAAGACAACAACAAAAACATAAGAGATAAAAAAATGTAAAGAAAAGAAATCGTTCCAATACATAAAACCACAAGTTTGGAATTATTTTATAGAGTTTAAAATGTTGGACAGTCAGGCTAGCTGTTTCCCTTTGCTTCCAGTCTTTATGCTAAGCTAGGCTAACCAGACATGAGACTGATACCCATCTGAACATCTCACTCTCAGAAAAAAACACGTGTATCACAAGTGTCTCCCAATTCACTTAATTGTTGACGTAGTTCATTCTGAAAAATTGATAATTAGAGCCTTAAAATGAATTAATTTTCTCCGGCGCTGCTGCAGATCTGATTTTACTTGACTGGACCTGAAAATAAACTGGATTCTTGATCAGCCGCTGAACATCCAGGAAGAAAAGAAAAGTGAAAAGCAGCACGGGAGCTGAGAACTGAAGAACGACTTTATCTACTGTCCAAGCACTGATCTATTTAACACAGTGTTGTTGTGTTCGATAAAGTTATTTCCAGGTGTTTGTGGTTCGGGAGGTCTTCAGGGAAAACAGATTTCATCCTGCTGGGAGGAAGAGAGCAGCCAGAGGTCGGACCGGACCACTCAATAACACTCTCTCACACACACACAGTTGACTAATAGCGCTGATTAAGCTTAATAATTAATGAGCAGTCCAACCTGCTGCTGCTTGCTGCTGGAGTCCGTCCATCCGCTGATGTTTTCCTCTCTTTTCTGCACTCGGGACACTTTATCAGCCGCTCTCCCCCCCCGGAGAGTTTAAAGACACACGCTGTGATTTTCTTATATAACCTTTGATTTTTACTTTTCCCAGTTTTTAAAAAAAAGCCACAAGTTTGGTGGTTTGTTGCTTATTTGTCCACTAAAACACGGATAAAGTTGATTTTTTTTTTCGCTGCAGGCAGAATCACAGAAACAGGACCTTGATGACCCTGCAGAGCCTCTCTAGATTATCTGGTTCGTTTCAGTTCAAACTTTATTGATACTTGCAGGCACAAAAAAATGCATATTAAAAGCAACAAACATGCCTTACATATAAATGCTGTTGTCTTCTTTTATGAAAACAGAGAAAACCGGAGAGAACAACAGAGAGAGAGAGTAGCATCAGCCATTTGAACATTGGGAGAAATCAATAGTCTCAATACAGATACAGGTATATTTAAAATGTATGAGCTCAGGGAAACCGGGTGAGGATAGAAAAAGAGAAGCAGGCAGAAACACGGTATCAAAGTGCGATTAGATGGACTGTAAAAATAAACCTGAGTGGAATTTTTTTTTAATAAAACAGAAGTGGAAGATCTGACCTGATGATGAACTTTAACTCTCTCAGCACGTTATGTATCCTCAAGAAAAAATATTTTAGACAGAAAACTTTATTAATCCCCAGAAAGGAAACTAGTTGTGTCATCCATGCAGAATAATAAAAGATACACAAGTTGAAACTGCAGGCAACATAGTAGGGATGTGCCCGAATACAAATATGTTATTCGGCAAAGCACAAACAGTGGTGTTTTTTTTACAAATATTTGTTTCATACAAATATTTCAAAAATTATTTGTTTTCAGGAAGAAAAATAAACCATGTCAAATACCAGCACACTGGTCGGTTACATCACTATCTCAGTGTCTCTCCTCTGCTCCGCTGTGACGTCTTTCAGCAGGTCTCAACGAGGGGAGTCACATCCACCTGCTACATGACGCACATTTCCTAATTTGGACATCACTTCCAGAGTTGAGAGTGTTCCCTCTGACACACGCTTCACGAACACTTATTGTAACACTTTAATTTTCAAAAATTAAAAGCGTAATAAAAACAAAAGCAGGATTTTTAAGCCTCTTTCCACTTTTATTCGAATACAAATACAAATAATTTTGCTGCCTCAACAAATACAGATACAAATACAAATACTGGGCCCTCTGCACATCCCTACAACATATTATACAACATATTATAGTACTTCACTAGCTTGTTGTGCTACGTATCACAACCTCTTGACTTTGTAGAGGAGAACCAGGTCAAAAGTAACAGCGATTTTCTCTCTTTTCTGATACGTCAAACTGCGTCAGCACGTACAAAACACTCACAAGAACCACGAAAAATCACAGTTTTGTGGAATTTTACCCAAAAAGCTGTTTCTGATCATGGTAAGTACATTCATTCAAGTAGTACTTTTTTTTTTTTTTTTTTTTTTTTGAATGACAAGTTGTGTTTATTGTTTCATGTGTCAAAGTCATGATCATTTGACAGATTATTTCGTAACACATCCTGTCAGGAGTCACTGTTTGTCTGGACGACTGTAACAGCTGCTTCTTTAATCCGCTCATGTGGTCACACTGTGTGTTACAGCATTTATTAAAATATGTGTATGTCATATCGCACTAACACAATATTATATACACAGTTCTGAAAAGAAAAAAAGTGTGTATCATTGAGCCTAAAAATGAAATTTAGATAAAAGGACATAATATGTTTGCCAAAACATATTAACAAGTACATTGTCAGACATTTTTATAAAAACAAGAATAATATAAACCAAGTTTAAACCAAGGATGTGCCCGAAAACAAATACATAATTCGGCAAAGCACAAATAGTGGGTTTTATACGAATATTTGTTTCATACAAATATTTTAAAAATTATTTGTTGGGGGTGTTCCCCAGAGATAAAGCTGAGCTACTGACACAAGCAAAGTGCTCTTAAAGACTCTCCATAACCTGTTGTTCCCCTTCTCCTTTCCACAAAGTTAGGTTGTAAAAAATAGGCGATAAATGAAAAGTGCAAAGCAATAATTGCCTTTGAAGATGTGTTTGACGGTGTGCTGTCTCTGTGTTATGGGTGTATAAATATTTTAGCTCAGACATCATAGTAATTTTCTAAAATTAAAAGTGTAATTAAAAACAAAAACAGGATTTTTAAGCCTCTTTCCACTTTCATTCGAATACAAATACAGAAACAAATAATTTTGCTGCCTCAACAAATACAGATACAAATACAAATACTGGGCCCTCTTGCACATCCCTACAACATATTATACAACATATTATAGTACTTCACTAGCTTGTTGTGCTACGTATCACAACCTCTTGACTTTGTAGAGGAAACCAGGTCGAAAGTAACAGCGATTTTCTCTCTTTTCTGATACGTCAAACTGCGTCAGCACGTACAAAACACTCACAAGAACCACGAAAAATCACAGTTTTGTGGAATTTTACCCAAAAAGCTGTTTCTGATCATGGTAAGTACATTCATTCAAGTAGTACTTTTTTTTTTTTTTGAATGACAAGTTGTGTCTATTGTTTCATGTGTCAAAGTCATGATCATTTGACAGATTATTTCGTAACACATCCTGTCAGGAGTCACTGTCTGTCTGGACGACTGTAACAGCTGCTTCTTTAATCCCGCCGCTCATGTGGTCACACTGTGTGTTACAGCATTTATTAAAACATGTGTGTATGTCATATCGCACTAACACAATATTATATACACAGGTCTGAAAAGAAAAAAAGTGTGTATCATTGATTGTTGAGCCTAAAAATGAAATTTAGATAAAAGGACATAATATGTTTGCCAAAACATATTAACAAGTACATTGTCAGACATTTTTATAAAAACAAGAATAATATAAACCAAGTTTATACTAGGGGGTGTGCCCGAAAACAAAAACATAATTCGGCAAAGCACAAATAGTGGGTTTTATACGAATATTTGTTTCATACAAATATTTTAAAAATTATTTGTTGGGGGTGTTCCCCAGAGATAAAGTTGAGCTACTGGCACAAAGAAAGTGCTCTTAAAGACTCTCCATAACCTGTTGTTCCCCTTCTCCTTTCCACAAAGTTAGGTTGTAAAAAATAGGCGATAAATGAAAAGTGCAAAGCAATAATTGCCTTTGAAGATGTGTTTGACGGTGTGCTGTCTCTGTGTTATGGGTGTATAAATATTTTAGCTCAGACATCATAGTAATTTTCTAAAATTAAAAGTGTAATTAAAAACAAAAACAGGATTTTTAAGCCTCTTTCCACTTTCATTCGAATACAAATACAGAAACAAATAATTTTGCTGCCTCAACAAATACAGATACAAATACAAATACTGGGATCTCTGCACATCATAGTTTATAGAGTTGTGTTACTTTCATCCCGACTGACAGGGTCGAAAGTATGAATGTGCAACTTCTGTTCAAAGCCAAATTATACAAAATAGCAGCTGGTATTGACAGAAAACGAGTTGTTGATCACAGCGGAAATTAGTTTCTGTCTGTAACATTATCTTTTAAAATGATGTTTATATGAAAAAGTGTTTCTTCCTGGTTCTCACCTACATTTCTCTTAATATGTGCAGTCGAGAGGTCGTGACATGTAGCGCAACTAGCTAGTGAAGCTCTGTAAAAACTTCCTGTTCATGCACAGCGGCAAGAAAATTGCTTAAATTGTTTGATTATCATATTCAGTGATTTACAGGCGTACATGTACTGTTTAAATGAAATCACTATATATGTAAATAGACTACATTACAGATTTAGTTCTATATTTTTCTGTTGTATTCACGTATGAATGGTGAGATAGTTTTACTACCTTGTACTATTGTGATTATGTAATGGTGATGTAATTTGGGTTCATGGCTTCATATATGGATAAGTTGAATGATGCTCTGGGTGGTGACTGGTTGCTTTCTGTGTTCGTTTTGAATGTTTCTGTGCCGATGTTGATGCACTTTGTAACCTGTATTAAAAAAGCTGTTATATAAATAAAGTTTTACTTACTTACTCATACTTTATATTTGTTAAATTGACAAAATCATAGCTGAGTTTGTGCTGGAGGACAAAAAGCCCTTTATACAACTATATTTCACCTATGCAGTAATATTCCTCAACACCTGGAAACACACTTTGTGGTAAATCAACTGTTTCCCTTTAAGTGACGGAAGTCTGAACACAATAAAATGAAGAAGAAGAAGAAGAAAAATGAATACAGAAGAATCCAAGTCCTGACATTTTTGGGAGTTTTAAGGGCAGCTTGAAAAGTCTGAAAAGGAAACAAAAGCACTTTGTTTAAGGTGAGTATAAGATGTTGGTTTCAGTTAAAGTTAAAGTCATTCTGGACCGTCTGTAGTACTGTAAACCATCAGTATCCACATGTTTATAACTCGCCAGATATGTTAATTTACATTTTAATTGAAAGAATATGACCAATAGATAACTAAAAGGCAGAAAGCAGAAGCAAAAACACAATTACAGCAGCCTGACATCCGTGCTGTCAGCAGCTGATCACTGTGTGGTACGAGTGTTAGCGAGCTGCAGGTCGGCATCCTCTCTGGAGAAATAAAGGTGTAAAACAGCTGGATGGGGGAGCGAGTGCAGCTGCGGTTGATGGAGCTCTGCTGGTGTTATACATCACTCGCCCCACTGCTCCCAATTAAAGCCTCGGGGCAGATTGGTTTAGAGCTCTGCAGAAGCTGACCTTTGAGTGACAAAGCTTTTGACTCTCATTAGCCAACCAACTAGCTGCTACTAAACACAATCCGCCATCGATTTTGGATCTGACGTGATCTTCTCCCGCTCGCTCGTTGAATCTATCGAGTCCTCTTTGTTTTTCCTCGTCTTTGTCCAGGCGTCCACGCTGCTCCATCAGGATTTTCAAGAAGGAAGGGATCTTCTGGGAGTGTTGGTGGCCTCTCCAGTCCAAGATAATTTTAATCTAAATTCAGATTAAAATTGAATGAACCCCCCAACTTGCCCCAAATAAGGAACATAAGGAGGTTTTGTTGTCTTGTTCCAAATGGCAGCTGATTGAATTCTCACTCAACTTTGACAAACTTGGAAACTAATAGGTTTTTTTTTTTCATGGTTTTTAAGGCTGTTCAGAAATGGTCTCATTTTTTTATTTTATTTTATTCATTTATTAGTTTACTCGTCAGGGACGATGCAAAAAACATTGCAACAGGTTAAAACAACATGAAACAGATGCTTATTGGATTTCTAGCCGAGGCTAATTTGCGACCTCTGACCCTTGTTAGACTTTTCTACTTAAAAATAGTCACAACATATCACTACCAGAGATACATTAATTAAATAAAGCTCATAATAAATAGTGATATTCCCAATAAAAACAGTATTTACATCACATAACAATTAATTCATGGCAGTGATGTATTTATGTGCATAATATTTACAGGTGTATGTGTCCGTGTACATACATGCATAATCTATATCAGTGTGCATGTATGTTTATCTGTTTGTATCTGTTCCTCTGCCTGTTTGTACATGTCCATGTGCACGATCATTGATCAGTGATTGCAGATTTCGTTGTTTCAGTCAGTGTTTTACCTTTGCATGTGAGTAGTATTATACATGCTCTAGGAGACTTTTTATAGGTATAAAGGTAAAAATGTAAATTGAGTACAAATCTCCAGATATGAATGTATAGAGCAGATTATCAGGGTTCCAGAGATATAAGAACCACATTGATGGGACATTCTGAACCTTAATGACATCAAAATATTTAATGATAGTGACAAACAAAATTTGATGGTTTTGCTGATTGTAATTGTTCTGAATCAGCCAGCAAGGATCAATACATTTAGTGACATCATTCTGATTGATGATGGTGAATCTGCTCCACAGAGTTACACACTGTGTTTGCTTCTCAACACCTCCTGGTTCACACACATGTCTGGATGTAGCTGTAAAGACTTTTACTGGAGAAAAAGTCAGAAATGTGATGATTATGAGCCAAGATTTCAAATTGAAGTGGATTTACTGACTTTGATTGTTGTTGTTGAGATTTAAGGGTTACAATTTTTTATGTGGTTCATGCCTGTGTTTACTGCTGCTGAATGTTTTACCAGTTTTCTACACAGCGTTATCTTTAGCTCCAGCTCAACCATTCGCGGAACACATTACGCTTCATAATTGGATGTTTGTTCCTGAAATGCACCCTGGGAGTCGTAGTGGTAGTTCTCTCCTTCAGTTTTCATGCCTGCAGGTTTGGTTTGTACCTTTTTGACTTTTTATCAAAGATATTTCCCAACACAGTTGTTGATCTTTTGTACTGATGCTGGAAAGTTTCATTTCCGTCCAGAACTTGAAGCACACAGAGTCTGACGGCTTGATCCTACCGGGCGCATGTGTGTGCGCCGCGTTCCAGCTCCAACATGGCTGCCGGAGCTGACTGCAGCCACTCTAGTCAGTGCTTGTGATCCCAGAAGCTGCTCTTTGCGCTACATACAGCCACGTCAAACTGCACAGAGAAGATCAAGCTGGACAGGAAGTCAGACACAGAAACAGCATAAAACATCCAGTCAATTTTCAAAATAAAACATCCCGTGCAGACTCCAGATTGTATATCAACAATAAACACACATAGCCTACTTTACCATAGTAGAAGCACAAATATCAACGAAAATGACCAAATCAATTTGCGCAACTCAACAAAATTGGGCAGTTTAGTTGCCCTGCTACTGCATTAATTACGGTAGCCTAAAGGCACTTTTTCAGCTTTGACTAGACTGCCATAACTACTGACGTAGGAGTGCAACTGAATTGAAAAGGCAGATGGCTTGACTGCAGTCAAGACGCTCCACTTCTGAAACGCTCCCGACGGGACAAGACACCATGCAGAGGACGGAGAAAAACCACGTCAGAGAGAGCCAGAACGTGGCACACACACACACACACAAATACACGTCCGGTGGGATCCCAGCATGAGCGTGCGGCATCGGTCGGGCTTCTGGCTGGAGTTTATCTCATCAAGAGGAGCATCTGGCTCATCACGTCCGAGCTCCATAAACTCTGCCCGAGAGTACAGATTTTGTCTCTTCTCTTTTTTTTGCTGCATCTGTGTACCGGATGATGGTTTTCAAGTGTGTCTCTATGAGTCATATCTCTGAGAAAACAAACCACACTTCTACTTCTGGAACCTTGGACATCCTGAACTCACTCACACTTTATTCTACTGCAGACTCTCAGTCTGGCTGCAGAGTTTAACTCGTCGTCACTCGACTCAAGAGATTCCTGAACGTTTCTCAAGATACAATCTGACACAGATCTGAAGTCGTCTGAGCTCCTCTGTTACCATGCATGGATGGTAAAAAGTCGACGGCTGGGTTAAATCTTAATTTACACAGTGAAAGTTACAAAAGCTTCCATTTATAATCTTTCAATGACAAGTACTTGGCCTTCTCGCTAGAGTTCAAGAATTGTCTGCTGTTAAGAGACAGAAAAATGGAAAGAGCTGCGGCGGTTTTCACACTGTCACCGTGATTACTTGTCTGAAGAACCCTCCGGTTTTTAACCAAGGCCACTGCAGCACAGAGAAACCATAAAAACACACTGACAGCTCAGAAGACAGCTGGATTCCTGTCAACTTCCTCTCACAACAAAAGATGACTAATGACGTTCTCGGAAGCTGTTCAAAAAACTTTTTATAGTTAAACGAGGTTTTTATAAAAGTTGTGTGGAGATATTGCAACTAAGGAGAGACTAAACATAATGAGGGAAGCGGTTCTTAGATCTGATTTTAATACACCGGAAGGCAAACAGTGTCCACAAAAATGTCAAGGAACAAGCTTTTCTTTAAGGTATAAAAGACTCTAAAAAGCCTTTATTATAGTGGCTACATGATAAAAAACAAGACAAACATGTATCGACTGCACTGCAACTTCAATCACATGAGAATTTTCACAGCCACATCTGGTTTGCTCATCAATAAGTATGAACAAATACTTTGTCACAGATAATAATAGTAAAAACATCTCTACAAATAAAGATAAGGACGTAAATAAAAATGTTTCAGTCTCTGTGGAGTCGTACAGTTATAATGATTCTAATATTGCAAACCAGCAAAACATAAATATTTTTAGAACATGTGACTGAATATTTAAAGTTCAATAATTACTATATAACCAACATATTCAAGAGCCACAATACACTTTAAATCTGATTTCTCGTTCACTTATCTGCTATTTCTGACATAATAAGCACTGTGTTTTATTTTGTCGTGAACAGGAAGTGCACATTTTGAACACTTGATCATTTATGGAATCACTGATCACTGTTTACAACATTTATGCTTTGTGATGTGTGTATTTTCAATGTGCATCACTCCTTACAGACACTTTAAAATGTATTCATTATCATTTTCATCACCGCAGACAGCCGATGTTAAGAAACTCTTTAACGGTGAGAACATGCACTCGCTCTTAAGTACCGCTTTGAGAAATTTGAAGAGCGTTTGAAGAAACGTTGTTAGAAAACACACTTCTGTATCCTGTTAATCACCTGTCAGATTTATCTTGTGAGAGATCGCTTCCTCGACAGTTGCAGTGGAGGTCATAGTGCAGTAGAGGGAAACACAGAGTGAAGAATCTATTTCTCTAAAAGATAATTACTGTCAGAAAAATCCAGAAAGTCACTTCCTGCTGTTCTGAAGGTGTTTCAGCTTTCTTAAAAGATTCACATCTGCTGCACAATAAAACGCTTTTTTTTTTAAACAGGTTTCCCAAGATGCTACTCTGTTTCCTGTCCAGGTCACCACCAGCCGCCATCTTTGTTTGGAACAGGAAACAGAATCTCAACTTGGAAAACCTTCAGAACAAAAGCAGGTGATGTTACACAACTTTCTGAGCTTTTTTTTTAAGCATCTCAGAGTATTTTATCTTTTACAGAAATAAACACTTATCTCTCAAATGTAACGCTAACACGTGAGAGACACAAACTGGCTTGAACATCATCTTCCTCGCCAACCAAAACGCACGAGTACGACCAAACACACGACGTCATCTGGACTCAACCGAACAGGTTAGTTTAGGTAATAAATCTCCCAACAAAGGAGACTTTCTCTCTATAATAACTCATAGAACTCTAAACTATGTTCTTCCTTTATTTTTATTAGTGTAAATCCAACTGTACATGTAAAGTAAACAGAAATAAACTGTGAGGGAATTCAAAAAGTGTTGCAAGGTAGTGAAAAAAGAATTTCAGAATAAAGGATCTCTAATTAACCTGCAGCGAAGAGTAACTTTGAAACTGTTTTCAAAGAACTATGAAGTCAATGAAACAAAGTTAGAAGATAAAAAAAGTAAAGATATTAATCCAAGAACTGCTACTAGATACAATAGGTGTGATTAATACAAGCAGAAAAACATCAAGGAACCTTTTGAAGATGGTTAAACAGGGTTTTTTGAAATGTTTTTATTCAATAAAACAAAAGGAGGAATTTCTTTGAGCTGCTGCTGCTGATTAAAAAAAAAACAATAAAAATGGTTTTAATGACAACTTTGTTTATATTGTCTTTTCCTAAAGACTTAATATAGAAGAATCATCACAATAAAGACAAATAAGAAAAAGTAAGTTTGAGCAGAAAAGCAGCAAAGTGAAGTGAAATCTGACACCTGAACACATGACCTTTGACCTGCAGGAAGTCACTGAAAGATATTTAAAGACTTTTAAATATTTCCTCTTGAAGAAGAAGTTTTACAGACACCATTAAATGATGTCTTTACTTTTTTTCTTTCTCAGAATTAATTTTTTTTTTATTATTTCTTGAATCATAAGTGGTTCAAGGGTTGAAAAAAAACTGTCCTTTGTTTGTCTTCTTCTCTGGTGCAGAAAAAGTTTCAGTGCAGCAAAGACGGATTCACACACAGAGAACAAAAATAAAAGAATTCAGACTGGATTTTAAATAATTCTGTTATTTACGTTACATGGCTGTACAGACATAAGAGTGCAAACATTTCAGTCCATGTTGGACTTTCCTCAGTGCAAAATGAGGCGTGATGAGTCAGCTTATATGTGGGCTTGATTGAACACCCATGAAGCCTGCAGAACATGTCATTCCCAGTGTAAAAGCTAATATTTGTATTTATATCAGTATGTGTGTGAGAATGTGTTGATGTAATGGAATTATATGACCCTAATGTGTTTGTAATGAGTAGCTGCAGAGTAACCCACATATAGGCTGACTCATCTCGCCTCGTTTTGCACCGAGGAAAGTCCAACATGGACTGACATGTTTGTACTTTTGCACATTTTTCACTTACACTGTGCAGCCCTGTGATGTAAATAACAGAAATATTTAAAATCCAAACCCCGGCCTGATTTTTTTTTTTTATTCTCAGTGTGTCATTTAACACAACAAGATTTTAGAAAACTCATTTTTATAAATAGAGTCTATTTTAAACATATCTGTGACATTTTAGATTTCTCTAAATCCATCTCTCCTTACAGCCCAGATCCCCCTCTGTCCTCCAGCAGGCTGTTTCTGAAGCTATTTACATAAAACCAACATTATTAATGAACATCTACTTAGATTGGCTGGAGGTGTGGCCCCCACCTTCACCCCCAACCAATCGGAATACAACCTAATGAATAATGCAGCATGTTACCTGCAGTAATGTTTTCAGCAGAGACATAAGACAGTATATAGCGTCTATGAAGTCTGATCCTGAATGAAGGGAAGAAGCTGCTGCTGCACAGTTGAGACTCAACAGGATGTTTCAGAACGGTGAGAGTTTCCTCAAAAAATAAGTCTTTATTTCAAACGTAGCTTAGTAGTAGTAGTAGTAGTTGCACCTTTCTAGTCAATGGACACTCCCCTTGCCTCTGTTAATCTTGGACAACGATTGGCCTGAAGTCACATGACCATACATCCAACCCATCTTTGTAGATGCCCCATTGGCTGATATGTGTGTGGATGTATATGATTGGTTGTCTTTTATATTTTTTTTAACTTTTTTTTAACCTTCTTTCATATCCAACTTACTTTATTTAAATGACGTTTGTAATGTGTTTTATGTCGACCCTGTTGAAGGCCACAAGCTGAAATGCGTCGGTCAACTAATAAAGTTGTTCTTCATACTACAAGTGTTGCTGGAGTTCTGATCTCTCTACACCTACTCTGCAGGTGGTGTACATTGACTTTATCAAAGGGAAACAGTGAGACTGAACCAAACAGGAAACTAACAGCTAAAAGAAACTAAAGAAAAAGTTTTTCTCCTTTTTTTATAGAAGATTTTTCACTTTATTGCTTTACATCGCTGCCTCTGACCTCCCAGCGGTGTTACAAAAGTTTCTGTTCAGTTTCCAGCAGAGGATCAACATATAATCTTCATTACTGCATTAAACCTGTTTCCACTGCTCCGCTCTGATCTCAGGTTAGTCCTCCTGCCCGCTGGAGCGCAGACGCCGCCGCGCTCGGCCATGTCTCATCCAGCGCGGTGACACCCAGCCGGCCGTTTAACTACATATCCATACGGTGGCGGTGGTCCGGAGCACTAACACGCCTGGGCGCTCCAGCCTTTGGCCTGTCAGCTCAGCTTGGCTCGTGCGACGGCGGCGGCGGTGGCAGCGGTGGTGGTGGTGATGGCGTTGGCGTCAGAGCGGGAAGCAGGTTAACGCCTTAATCCAAATGGTGGATCCATCCAGCTTCAGCTCAGCCACGCGTGCAGAAGCAGGTTAGGCTCTCGCAATCTGCAAGAGGCGAGGTGTTCAATTCCAGTGGCGAGAGGGCCGAGAGGCGTATCTGATGACGGATTCGATTTTGTAACCCTCGTTGCTGTCAGAGCGAGGGAGCGACAGCGGCGGTGGCGGCGGCGGCGGTGGCAGTGAGCTCCGAGGCATCAGGCAGAGTCAACCACCGTGCAGCAGCTCTCATTTCTCCACTCAGAAATGGAGAGTGGGTGAGTGGAGGGGGGAGGTAGTGGGTGATGGGTGGAGGGTTGAGATGGGTGCCTGGGTGCCCCCCCCCCTTCCCCCCACTCCCATACACACACACACACACACACACACACACACACACACCGCCCCTACCCAATAAGCCCCTGGCTGGATGTCACACTCCAGCCACCCCCCCGCTCTCTCTGCGCTCACTCATCACCGCTTATCACTGAAATGCAGCCCGGCACTGTGCCGCTCCGCCACACACACACACACACACACACACACATTCACACACATTCACACACAATCTTATTCACACACAAATACTCAGAGTTGCCATACAAATTCACCAATAGATATTCACAGATTCATGCATCTCTCTCTCTCTCACACACACACACACACACACACACACAGACAAACGGATATGCAACCTCCCACTCTGACACGTCTGTATCATCACTATACTTGTGAGGACTCTTCATTGACAAAACGTGTCAACAATCGACCGATGTCTCGACATCTCCAGCGGTTCCTGAGGCAGCTCCAGCTTTACACGCCGGCCTTTTATTGACAACAGCGGGAACTTGTGCGAGAACTCAAGTTCTGACCTTTTTTGTTCGATAATTTTTGTAACTTCCGGAAACTGACGATCTGACATTTACAACCACTTCACGCAGGTGTGTGGAGGTAAGAAAGTCAGCAGGATTCTGTCTCCAGCTCTAATTTCTGTCACTTTTCAGGTGAGCAACCCAGTGCAACACCATGAATGTCTTAGAGGAGAGATGGTCTGAAAAAATACACCGTTCATCCCCTTTTGTGCACTTTGTGTACGCTCGTCTTCCTTTTCGATAGCACACTTTTCATCCTAATTTTGTTCGTGGCCTTTCGGGATGTTTAGACACACTTTTGCTTTACCGTAGACACAGTTTTGATGAGACTTTGTCCAAAGTATTCGAATTACGCAAGAGCCTGAGGGGGCTGAGCTCCTCCAAAAGAGGCCCAACTGACAAATAACCATTACATCTCTAATAATGCTGCAATGAGTCATATAAGAAATACATAAAAGATGACAGGACATTAAAAATCTATGTCCTGTCATTTGTAATCTTAAAGGACACTTATTCTGCACATTTCCGGCT